>NW_021244432.1:0-527 GCF_002162155.2 Triticum dicoccoides | reverse complement strand
CCCGCCGCCCGCTGGCCCTGCCTGCCGTCCTCCGGCCCTTGCCCGCCGCCCGCTGGCCCTGCCCTTCCCCGCCGCCCATCGTGGGAGAAGAAGAAGGAAGAAGAAAAAGGAAGAAGAAGAAGAAAGAAAAAGGAAAAAGGAAGAAGAAGAAAGAAGGAAGAAGAAAACAAAAGAAAAACAGAAGAAAAACAAAAAAAAGGAAGAAAAAAGGAAAAAGGAAGAAAAAAAGAAAAAGGAAGAAAACAACAGAAGAAAAAAAGAAAGAAGAAAAAAAAGGAAGAAGAAAAAAAGAAAGAATTTTTAAAATTAAATACGTGAAAATACGTGAAAGAATTTTTTGTGTCTAATAAAATCAATTTTTTGAAATACACGAATAATTTTTAAATTCACGAATATGTCATGAATCAGTGAAAAAATTAAATACGTGAACTATTCTGAAATCCCTAAACATTTTTTGAATACACAATATGTTTTTATTCCTGTTTTTTCCACAAAATCATCAATATTTTTTGAAAACCTTTTTTTTT
>NW_021244431.1:0-569 GCF_002162155.2 Triticum dicoccoides | reverse complement strand
CTATATATGCTTCCTATGAAGTTTATGTTATCTTGGTGAAGTTCAGTTGTTTTGTAGCTGTCTAAACTCATTGGTAAGGGGAAATATTAATTGATTGACCAAAGGTGGTTAATCCATCACACACACCTCAATCTAAAGGTGGTTAATGTTGCAGATGATGGATAAGTCTACGTACTAGGGTCTTTGTGGGGCTGCAACACATGGTCCTTGTGGCAGTTAGGATAGAGTCCTTGACCATCAAGGACTGGCAGTTGAGATAGCATCTTAGACTAGCATCTTGGATTGGCATCTTAGCAGCATCTTAGCATATGCTTGGCTGGCTAGCACCCTATAAATATGTATCCCCAACCCCTCAGGTTGGCATGGCATTGTGTGAGAAATAAACCAACGAAAATTGTCCCAACTCTCCTAGTGTCATCCACAACTATCAATGCTCAGGTTCAAAGGTCTAACAAGTGGTATCAGAGCCTCGTTATCTTGCACGCTGAGCATTTCCTGTGAGCAGCCTAAGTCGGTAGCAGCATCTGCTCGTCTGCCTCTGGTTACCTCCTCCCTCCGGACTGTCGAGC
>NW_021244430.1:0-723 GCF_002162155.2 Triticum dicoccoides | reverse complement strand
CCGACACCGACACGGCACCCCGACCCAGACCCGGCACCCCGACCCGACACCCCGACCCGAGACCCCGACACGGCACCCCGACACCGACAGGACACCCCGACCACCTACACCTCCCGAAAAGGTGTTCTTTGGCCTTCCAGAGGCCGACGGGGTCATATATTTGTGAATTATTAGTTAGGTCATATATTTTTCGATTTTGTTATGAAAAACATCATATATAATTGTGTTGATCGTGTAGTTTTAAATGTGTAGTTGTTTCATCGCTGCGAGGTTTGGTGTTCGACGACCTCGCCGTGCGTTTGACGAGCTCTGCCCCTTCGTTCGTGGGTGAGCACAAATGACAAGTCCTCCTCCCCCATTAATTATTTGATCTATTCCGATGAAACTTGATAGCTAGCTAGATATGTGTCTTGAATCATCAGTATGCGTAACCAATATGTGTCTCCCGTTCGAAAGCGTCATAGTTATAAATATGCATGCATTTGCATATTTATAACCTTGATTCTTTCGAATTGTCCAACGCTATCCATGGACAGCCCGAGTATGTGTAGATTGGGTTCATTTTCCCATATGCTTTGCTCCGGATCCGACGCATATATTTCGTCAGTGCCTCCCCTGTTGTTCTCCGGGTACACATCCTCTCTGTTTATTGCAGAGACGTGTATCAGGAGAACAGCGGGGAGGTGCTGCCGAAATTTTGCGTCGGATCCGGAGCATAGCATG
>NW_021244429.1:0-3625 GCF_002162155.2 Triticum dicoccoides | reverse complement strand
CATGAAAAAAGTGGGCATACTTGTGAAGATGGATTTTATGAGGGTGAGTTTGTCCCCAGTGGACAACATGGTAGAGCAGCTTAGCAGTCTCTTCTCAATCCTTTGAAGCAAAGGTATAAAATCCTCAATTTTAGGCCTAGATAGACATAGAGGGAGCCCCAGATAATTAAGTGGCAGATTACCAATCTTGCATCCTAAAATGCTTGAAAGTTCAATCATCTTCACAGGAGGAGTGTTAATAGAGATCATTGTAGACTTTGCATAGTTCACTTTGAGTCCTATGTAATAAGCATAGTGTAACAGAAGGTTTTTGATATGCTGCACCTGACCATGATCAACTTTTGCCACTAGGATAGTATCATCTGCATACTAAATGATAGGATAATCAGGGCAAGTAGTGTGTATGAGGGGTGGCTCAATCATGGAAGCATGGCAGGCTTCATTGAAGATTGTCTGAAGTAGATCAGCAGCAATCACAAATATTAGTGGTGACAGAGGATCTCCTTGCTTTACTCCATTGCTACAAAGGAATTGTTTGCCAGGAACTCCATTAAGCAGAACAGATAAATACCCAGAGCCATAAATCATTTTGATCTAGTGGATCCACTTGTCCCCAAAACCTTTAGCTTGCAGGATCTCAATAATAATGTCATGATTCAACATGTCAAATGCTTTTTCAAAGTCCAGTTTGAGGAGAATGATTTCTTTTCTGCTCTGTTGCCATTGGTGTATATATTCAAATGACCATGCTAAGCAATCTTGGATACGTCTGTGATTCAGAAAGCCATATTGATTTTTATGGACCATACCAAGGATGAGCTTCTGGAGACTATTAGCAAGCAGCTTGGTGATGATTTTGAGAGTGCAGTTCAATAATGAAATGGGCCTGAATTCTGCTGGTGTAATTGCATGATCCTTCTTAGCGATGAGGGTAATGTAGGAGTAGTTGATGCTCTGGATATTAACCTAACCTGAGTGAAAATCTGCAATAAGTTTATAACAATCAGGAGCAATGATATCCCAGCAGTGCTTGAGGAATGCAGCATTGAACCCATCAGGGCCAGGAGATTTATCAGCAAGCATATGTTTGATGACATAGTCAATCTCCTCCTTGGTGAATGGAGTTTCTAACTCAGAAAGATCCTCATGAGGTTGGAGCAGTTGGTGCAACAGAAGAGGGTTGGATGTTTGAACCCTGGTTCCCAGTCTGGCCTTGAATGCTCTATATAGAATAGCAGCTTTTGCCTGATGATCATGATGTTCATGTCCCTGTTCATCTTTCAATAATGCAAAGTTTATCATTTGTTTATATCAAAAAATGCAGCAGCTCCAGTGCTGACATGTACCTGTGTGCTACTACTTCAAGTCTTCAAGTCAACTTAATAATGTTCTTGTAGTATTAAGTTTAATCAAGTCCTCAAGTCAATTACCTAGCTATTGTGGTCTTGAGATCGGTGCAGCACTGGAGCTACATTCTGCGCAAACTAGTAGTGTACTTGATGTATCTATCGTACAAGGCATGAAGAGCTACATTGTGCGCAAGTGTGTAGCAACGTTGAATCAAAATCATCAACCAAATAAATGAGTTAATGATGGTACTCACTCCATTTGTAGTGGCCAACATAATAAGTTGTCCTCCTTTTCCTCTGGCCTCGGGACCAGTTATATAATTGTAAGTTGTACCTTCATATGTCATAGCCAGAGTGTGGGCACACCCTCCAAAACAGAGAACAATAAAGACGAGAACTCTGCAATGTTTTGCCATTTTTATTTTTCCAATTTATCAAATAGGTGAGAAACACGAGGTAATAACTAGAGATTTTAACAATCAATTCTTATTTTGTAAAGCCAATAACCGTATTTTATTTCTTTTAGGTTTTATCCAATAGACCACTCTGATGCTATGCAAATTACCCTTTTATCTCTTTGGAGAACTTAAGCCCAACAGTTAATTGGTCTGGCAACTAGCGACATGATAGTGGAAGGATTCAAGAGTAACACCAGTCAGCAAACAAGGCAGCATATAGTTGAAGGACGGTTATATAAATAGGTAAAACCTATTCCGCAACAGGAAGCAAATAGGTCTCTGTATTGATATGCTTGTGAAAGAGAGACCCATCAATTCAGTATGCACAAATAATAAAGTAGCGGAATGTAGATTACGAGTTTATTACTAGCTGCAGACCTGTACAATATATAAACTGATCTTTAAGAATTGTAAATTAAGCTCTATATCGGAGATCAAAATAATTCGATCTGCACTAATTTTTTATAATCCAATGTTGGTTGCTTCTGGTTTGCTACATCCCCTAAACCCATCACTTTAATTCATTAGTTAGTGTCACCATGTAGAATACATTTCAGTTAACAGAACAACGGCATGAGAGAGAAGGCATCACAGAGTAACTTGGTCAGTGTCATCTAACATGGTCATACTGTTTCCTCATTAGAAACAACCTAGCTAGTACTAATTCTCACATTTTGTTAATTCAATAATCCAATGGAGGTTGTTTCTGGCTTCTAGGAAAAGCCTCGAGCAACCTTCATTCATTCGCATTGCATGATGTTGGCCCATCACAATCATTCACTCATCTTCATCGCATTAATCACACACTGCTGTGCAGGTATGAACGGGTGATGCACATATGATTAAACTACAGTCGTCTTTTTATCAGAATGCAAGCATGCCATTGTGGAAAACTCTTTCGACAAGACGTGCATGACAAACTTGACAAGGGGGTCATGCATTAGCCAATATGGTTGAATAACTATAATTTAAATCAACTATAGTGCAGACCAAATATACAGCCAGATTAGTTTCAAGAATGAACATATTCAAGTAGTGTAACATATTGAAACACTACATGAAAAACAGCAATACATCAGACCCACTTCGAACAAAAGACCACTACTTAATAAGCTCAATAAGAACAAAAGACCAATACCATTTAGAGAAGGTAGCTAGCATGCCGTACTACATTCATTAGAAGGGGATGTAATACGAATAGTTCCAAAAGAGAGGAACGGACCGTCGCCGGGTTCAGGCCGCGCCGCGCCTGGGATACGCCGAGGTCGCCGGGTGCTCAGAGCCATGCCATGCCAGGGTTACGCCGAGGTCGGCGAGCGTCGAACTCATCGCCCGGGCGGAGGCGGATACTGGTCTCGCTGGAGCTCCCTCGTGAGACGGTTCAGCAGCGCCGGGATAGGGAAGGACGTGTCGGGCGTCTGCCCCTGCGGGGTAGACGGTCGTGGCCGCGTGGACGCACCACGCAGGAGGTCGGTGGTGGAGTCATGGTGGGGATCAGAAGGGTGTGTTTAGCAGAAATAGCGAAAAGTGGTCCGAATGCCTGAGCCGTTGGATGGTGACCAGGTGAATGGATTAGTGCTTCTTTGAACGGTTCGGATGAATTCCCATAAAGACGGTGTTTCTTATTCCATTTTCTGAAAATAAACGAGGACAAAAGCTTGCATTTTCTGCTCCACGACATACGATTCGACCCGACTAGCTTGTCCCGAAGCATGGCTATAGTTCGCACGGCGCCGTATCACCCGGCCCATGCTTCGTGAGTGCATCCATGCCAAGTGCTACAGTGACAACCGCAGTGAGCCCTGCGTGTCCTTTGTC
>NW_021244428.1:0-422 GCF_002162155.2 Triticum dicoccoides | reverse complement strand
AGTGTGGAAAAGTGGTGGTAGGAGCTGTGGAATTGTCCCTCAGCAATTGACTATGTTACTAGACCGGTAATCACTATTGCAATTCTATTTGTGGGAGAGGCATAAGCTAACATACTTTCTCTACTTGGATCATATGCACTTATGATTGGAACTCTAGCAAGCATCCGCAACTAATAAGGATTCATTAAGGTAAAACCCAACCATAGCATTAAAGTATCAAGTCCCCTTTATCCCATACGCAACAATCCCCTTACTCTGGTTTGTGTTTCAGTCACTCACGCAACCCACTATAAGCGAATCATGAACACATTGCAACACCCTACAGCGGGAATCCCTCACGCTTGCGCGACACGGAGGGCACCATAGGACAGCACCAATAATAAAACATGCAACTCAAACCAATCATAGCAATTCATCAATCA
>NW_021244427.1:0-1133 GCF_002162155.2 Triticum dicoccoides | reverse complement strand
CGTTTTTATTTACTCCACATATTAGAGCTGACTGAAATCAAACTTTTTAAAGTTTGATCAAGTTTATAGAAAAGAATATAAATATTTACCATAACAATCTATATGATGTCAAAGTACATTTGATAATGAATCTAATGGTGTTGATTTGTTATTGTATATGTTAATATTTTTGTCTATAAACTTTGTCAATGTTTACAAAGTTTGACTTTGACCAAAGCTAATACGCAAAGTAAATAAAAATGAAGGAAGTACTAGCTAAAGTTGTACACACATAGTATACCACATGGCATGTGTGGTCAGCTCTTCTAAAATAAAATTTTGTATCCTGATAAGATATATGGCCTGAGTGTGCAAAATACACATGGATATATGTTTTTTTGCGAATACGCAAAACTTACGTATCATTGCATTGATAGAAGAAGTTAGAATGAGTACATAAGGTGGTACAACACATGTCACGGACGCAAGAGGCATGAACATGGTGCCCGAAATAGAAAGACATGAGAAACTCGACTCAAGCAAAGAAAACACAACTAAACTCGCTGGCTAGAGAAAAAATCCGACCAACAACTAGACGACTGTCATCTTCGAAGTTCGAAGTCAGCACCGAGGATGCCACGAGCAAATAAGACAACGTCTTCACGAAGAAGAACGACACCAAGACGCCGCCGCCGTTGTCCGATCCAGAAAACCGGACCTAGGGGTTCCCCTGAAGCTCGAAGAGGGGCAAAGATCATGGCCATGACAAGGCCTCCAAGAAGGGAACGACACCTACAGGTATCGCGGTTGCCAGCATATATAGAATGTTGGATTTCGCCCTGGCCATTCCGAGCAATCCCAAGCCGTCAGAGCACGAGTCGGAGAAGAGAAAGTCAAGTATAGGCCGGAACTGCGTCTGTAGGAAGGGGAGCCACACCCGATGCCGGAGGAGGCACCGGGCGCCGCCGGACGTGCGAGCTCCGGAAGAGGGTAAGGTTGCAGTGCTGAGCGAAGAGAATGACGGCAGGATGTGACGGTGGCCGGAGCCCCGGACAAACCAGGATATGGAAAGAGCGTAGATCAAGGCCACCGGGAACGGAGCAACAGAGTGCAGCCGAGCCAAAGGAGCTGGAAGGGGACGCAACTCCTGAGGC
>NW_021244426.1:0-781 GCF_002162155.2 Triticum dicoccoides | reverse complement strand
AAACGGGCCAGAAACGGCCAAAACTGCGAGTGCCACAAAACAAGCCAGAATCGGCCGAAACTGCGAGTGTTGATGATCGACACGTAAACGCACCCCGGGGTTTGTTAATTGTGCAAGTCACACCCGGACCCCAAAACAGTGAGTAATAGTCCACGAAACGGGCCAGAATCGTCCAAAACTGTGAGTGTTCATGACCGACACCTAAACGCATTTTGGGGTTCAACAACTATGGAAATCGCTTCGGGACCCCTAAATGTTGAGTAATAGTCCACGAATCGCGTCAGAATTGGCCAAAACTGTGAGTATTGAGGACACACACGCAAACGCACCCCGGGAATTGTCAATCATGGAAATCGCTCTGGAACGCCAAAACGGTGAGTAATAGTGCACGAAGCGGACCAGAGTCGACCAAAATTGTGTGTTGATCACCGACATGTAAACGCACCACGGAGTTCGTCAATCATGGAAATCACCGCGGGACCCCCAAAACTAAGTAATAGTGCAAGAAACGGGCCAAAATCAGCCCAAACTACGATTGTTGATGATCGACAGGTAAGCGCACCATGGGGTTCAAGAACCATGGACATCGCTTTGGGGCCCCAAAACGGTGAGTATTAGTCCATCAAACGGGCCAGAATCGGCCCAAAATGCGAGTGTTGTTAACCGACACATAAACGCACCCCGGTGTTCGTCAATCATGGAAATCACACCGGGACGCCAAAACAGAGTAATATTCCAAGAAACGGGCCAGAATCGGCAAAAACTATGAATGTTGATGACA
>NW_021244425.1:0-1292 GCF_002162155.2 Triticum dicoccoides | reverse complement strand
CTGGCATTTTACTCATTTACTGTGAATTTTGGGCCCTTGTGCTCACTGATAGATATATAAACTGAAGCCGGGGGTTTGAGCAGGGCTCGCTTCAGTTCTACGATTGAGGTAAGGGCTTTGAGCAGGGCTCAGTTCAGTTCTATGATTCAGAGATTCGAGTAAAAATTACTATCACAAAATTATACATTGAACATCTGCTTCTATATTGCTTTGGCCGAAAGAGATTTTTATTTTACATAGATGCATTGGGTGATACCATTAGTTCTATTTATATACAACCCATGAAACATGGGTCAGGACAACAGGGCTGGGCTTCTTTCTAATGACCGCAGGCTGATCCGCACGCCACCGGCAGGAGAGCCTCCAGTTGTGAAACTACAGTCACACCCCTCGTCAGTGCCAATGGTGATGTCGGGCCATTCACCTCGACAGACAATCTGAACTCTGAAGCAATGTCCCTTGAATCACTTCCAGGATCGACATTTCATATCTAGGGTTCCTAATTTCCCCCAGGTTACTAACTACGCCGTTTCATGTCCCGCAAGTCTGCTAATCAAAATCGATCACTATTTTCCAAGCAATCGCAATTCCTGTGCCTACAGTTACACACGTGTAATTTTAATCCTATCTGCCAAGCCCCACAAATAAAACAGTCACCTCTACCAAATACTAATAACGGAGCAAGGTGAGTTCTCAGCTCAAACACACAGGATATATATTAGTCACGTTTCACCCGCAGATGTGCCGACCATCCTTACATCAGCAATGTTAATACTTTTTTTTTGAACCGCACATCGCCCCTTTTCATTAATAAATAACGGAAATACATCAGTGCAAGCTTCAGTCCATCGCACCATCATCTTGAGCAGCAGCACAGATACACATCATGTTCTTCGCATTCTCACTGAGCATCATTGCCCCACGCCACATTGCCTCCTGGTCATCACTCTTCAGCAAACCTGCCCCATAATCCAGAAATACACATGAAGAGAACACCACCTCAAAAGGGATTTTAGGAAATTTAAACTCAAAGGTTGTTTCATTGCGACAGTTCCAAATGGCCCAGCATATAGCCGCGAGACCAAAACTGTAGAATTCACTCCCATCAGGTAAAAACTGTAGTACCACGAATTTTATTTTTTTGAAACAGAGGCAAAAGCTTTGCCTTTTTCATTAATAGAGAAGAAGATAGTTGTCCGGTTAATTACAGGAAAACCGTGTGAAAACCGGTACATCAAGGGTCAAACCCACACACAGACCCGACAAGCCAACAAGGACCCCGCAGATGGCGC
>NW_021244424.1:0-779 GCF_002162155.2 Triticum dicoccoides | reverse complement strand
GCGCCATCTGCGGGGTCCTTGTTGGCTTGTCGGGTCTGTGTGTGGGTTTGACCCTTGATGTACCGGTTTTCACACGGTTTTCCTGTAATTAACCGGACAACTATCTTCTTCTCTATTAATGAAAAAGGCAAAGCTTTTGCCTCTGTTTCAAAAAAATAAAATTCGTGGTACTACAGTTTTTACCTGATGGGAGTGAATTCTACAGTTTTGGTCTCGCGGCTATATGCTGGGCCATTTGGAACTGTCGCAATGAAACAACCTTTGAGTTTAAATTTCCTAAAATCCCTTTTGAGGTGGTGTTCTCTTCATGTGTATTTCTGGATTATGGGGCAGGTTTGCTGAAGAGTGATGACCAGGAGGCAATGTGGCGTGGGGCAATGATGCTCAGTGAGAATGCGAAGAACATGATGTGTATCTGTGCTGCTGCTCAAGATGATGGTGCGATGGACTGAAGCTTGCACTGATGTATTTCCGTTATTTATTAATGAAAAGGGGCGATGTGCGGTTCAAAAAAAAAGTATTAACATTGCTGATGTAAGGATGGTCGGCACATCTGCGGGTGAAACGTGACTAATATATATCCTGTGTGTTTGAGCTGAGAACTCACCTTGCTCCGTTATTAGTATTTGGTAGAGGTGACTGTTTTATTTGTGGGGCTTGGCAGATAGGATTAAAATTACACGTGTGTAACTGTAGGCACAGGAATTGCGATTGCTTGGAAAATAGTGATCGATTTTGATTAGCAGACTTGCGGGACATGAAACGGCGTAGTTAGTAAC
>NW_021244423.1:0-454 GCF_002162155.2 Triticum dicoccoides | reverse complement strand
AGCGAGCGCGTCTACACCAAAAGGCCATAGATGCCGAGGCACAACGTCAAACAAAACAACTCCGTGACGCTCAAGCACTTGCGGCGCAACAAGCTCTACGTGACTCGAGTAGAGCAGTTGCCGACCGAAGCCGATAAGCCCGTGAACAAGAGGAAGCACATCGCGAAGAAATTCAAGAACAAAGATTTCACGCTCGCGTGCATCGTCAAGTTCCTCTTCGAGCTCGCAAAGATCCTCCACAAGCTCGCCAACACCATCAAGTTCATCGAGAGCATGAAGACAATGGAAATCCTCCACAACAAGAGCAACATGAGGATAACAACCCTCCACGCCAAGAGCACCACGAGTAGAACAATCATCTACAACATGGGCGTCATCATCCCCGACCCCAACACAATGAAGAGCAACGCTACGGCAAGCTCAAGTTCACCATGCCAAAGTTCAACGGAAGCAA
>NW_021244422.1:0-959 GCF_002162155.2 Triticum dicoccoides | reverse complement strand
TGCGAGCGAGAGGATGAGCGGCGCGCGGGAGGAGAAAATGGACTAGGGTTCAGCCCCAGTCGACCAACGCGGCTGGTTTTGATCCAGCGAACGGCGCGCTGGACTGTCGGATCGGATCCGACGGCCACTACGCCAACCCTAGCTGGCTGCAGGCCTCTGGGCCGCAAGTGGAGAAGGCCAGCCGCAGGCCATGGGCCGCGTCCGGGTCAGCCTCAACAACAGGTCGCGCGCTGGGTAGTTGGGCCGGTTTCGGCCTGAAGAGGTGCGCACGACACGCAGTACGCAGGCCGTGGGCCATTCTTTTTCCACTGCCGCGTGCGCTAGGCTACGTTGCTGCTATTTTTTGTTTCAGAAAATATAGAAATAACCAGAAAAAGAAATGTTCATGAATTTTATAAAGAATATAATAAAGTTAATGATTTGTTTTTTCAAAAAAGAGTTTCTGTAAAGAATAAAAAGTTCATGAATTTTTATTCATGTTTTTCGCTGCAAAATAAATAAAGTGCTCTTTTAAAAGAAAAAGGAAATTCTTCTGAATAGAATATTGTAAAGTTTCCGCTGCAAAGTAAAAGTATAATCCTCCAATTAAACTGGAACCAATGAAAAATTTAATTGGAAGAACAGTTTTTGAGAGAAGTTTTTTCGCTTGTGGGTAGAATCAGATTGAGATAGCTTCTGCTATGACAGTAGAAAGATATTTGATTAAAATTTAATTATGGTATTATTATTTTCTGACCAACGTTGAAGATGACAATATTATAATTCAATGAGTCTTATAGTTAAAAGTTCAAATCTCAGATAAATTTTGTATCAAAGTGACCAATTTTCAGAGAATTTGATAAAGATTGAGAAATGTATATTGCTAGTTTTCCGTTGCAATAAAGTTGATAATGATGATTATTTTCTTAGCAAAGTTACTTAATAGAAATTTTATCATCACATTATTTATGAGTTATATG
>NW_021244421.1:0-522 GCF_002162155.2 Triticum dicoccoides | reverse complement strand
TGCTCCACTAAGTTCATCTAGCATATCATCAAGGTGTGGAATGGGGTATCTATAAATAATGGCGATAGCATTTATGGGACGACAATCGGAACACATGTGATAAGTACCATCTCTCTTAGGCACAAGAATGTCCGGAATGGCACAAGGACTTAAGCTCTCGCGTACATAACCATTGTCCATGAGAGTTTGGCCTTGTCGTTGAATCTCTTTTGTCTCGTCGGAGTTGATGCGGTATGGTGCCTTGTTCGGTAAAGGTGCGCCCGGGATGAGGTCGATTTTGTGTTCGATTCCCTGAAGTGGAGGAAGTCCAGGTGGTAGTGATGGGGAACGAAGCATGAAATTCAAAAATTTCCTACGAACACCCAAGATATATTTAGGAGAAGCGTAACAACGAAAGGGGAGAGTGTGTCTATGTACCCTCATAGACCGAAAGCGGAAGCGTATATAACGCAGTTGATGTAGTTGTACTCATTGTGATCCGATCATGATCTAACCGATCTAGTGCCGAATGGACGACACCTC
>NW_021244420.1:0-688 GCF_002162155.2 Triticum dicoccoides | reverse complement strand
AAATAGCCAAAGTTTTAGTCTTTAGGGGTTGTCGACGTCGACGGAACAAAAAATAGCCAAAGTTTTAGTCTTTAGGGGTTGTCGACGTCGACGGAACCCAAAATAGCCAAAGTTTTAGTCTTTAGGGGTTGTCGACGTCGACGGAACCTAAAATAGCCAAAGTTTTAGACTTTAGGGGTTGTCGACCTCGACGGAACCTAAAATAGCCAAAGTTTTAGTCTTTAGGGGTTGTCGACGTCGACGGAACCCAAAATAGCCAAAGTTTTAGTCTTTAGGGGTTATCTGAAGGAAATATGCCCTAGAGGCAATAATAAAGTTATTATTTATTTCCTTATATCATGATAAATGTTTATTATTCATGCTAGAATTGTATTAACCGGAAACATAATACATGTGTGAATACATAGACAAACAGAGTGTCACTAGTATGCCTCTACTTGACTAGCTCGTTAATCAAAGATGGTTATGTTTCCTGACCATGAACAATGAGTTGTTATTTGATTAACGAGGTCACATCATTAGTTGAATGATCTGATTGACATGACCCATTCCATTAGCTTAGCACCTGATCGTTTAGTATGTTGCTATTGCTTTCTTCATGACTTATACATGTTCCTATGACTATGAGATTATGCAACTCCCGTTTGCCGGAGGAACACTTTGGGTGCTACCAAACGTCACAACGTAA
>NW_021244419.1:0-390 GCF_002162155.2 Triticum dicoccoides | reverse complement strand
GTTTTAATTGTTATGATAGGCCTGATGTGATCATATATATGAGCCATACTAGGACTCTCATTTTCATTTGAAGTTTTACACATCCTGCAAAAATTTAAACAACATATGTACTGGCGACTCAAAGTCAAAAGCCAGGGCGAGTGACAACCCAAAAACTATGTAGCCTTGTATGACTGTTGAAAAGATTGTAACCAAGGCTATTCAAGCCAAAACATACTGGCGACTTAAAGTCAAAAGACAGGGCGGGTTACCAAACCCAAATACTCATGGTCTCATAAAATAGTTGAAAACATACCTGTAGAGTCAAATCTATGATGGCGGCTTAAAAATCAACAGCTAATGTGGGTGATAACCCAAAGTTTTGCAGCCTCATGACCACAACTGTGTAAA
>NW_021244418.1:0-493 GCF_002162155.2 Triticum dicoccoides | reverse complement strand
AGATCCCCGATCGCCCCAACTGGGCTCCACTACTGATCAACTGAAATGAAACAACACAATGAACGAGATCTTCATCGAGCTCCTTGTTGAGCTTGGTTGCGTCACCTGCACGATATCATCGGCACCTGCAAACTGGTTTTGGAAGTATCTGTGAGTCACGGGGACTCAGCAATATCACACCCTCGCGATCAAGACTATTAAAGCTTATAGGTAGGGAAAAGGTATGAGGAGGAGCTGCAGCAAGCACTAGCATATATGGTGGCTAACATACGCAAAAGAGAGCGAGAAGAGAAGGCAAGGCACGGTCGAGAAACTATGATCAAGAAGTGATCCTAGAACAACCTACGTCAAGCATAACTCCAACACCGTGTTCACTTCCCGAACTCTGCCGGAAAGTGACCATCACGGCTACACACGTTGTTGATCCATTTTAATTAAGTTAAGTTTCATGTTTTCTACAACCGGACATTAACAAATTCCTATCTGCCCATAA
>NW_021244417.1:0-1588 GCF_002162155.2 Triticum dicoccoides | reverse complement strand
CGGGACACAGCCGGTGCAGAATTCCTCAACTATGCCAGCAATGGCCTCCGGGTCAGCAGTGGTGATGGCAGCCGGGGCAAGAGGCCCTGTGCGCCCATCGGCTCAAGTTTTGACAAACTTGTTGGATAAGTTGACGGCCTTGTTGATCGCAGAGGTCAACCCGGCGAATCGAGATCAGCACAACACAGAAGTTACAAAGGTGCGAGAGGAGATAGAACAAGCCAAGGCAGATCTGGATATTGAGGACGTCAGGATGGTTGCAGAGCGAGCTGCCCTGGATGTGCAGGCACAACGAATTCAAGCAGAGGCCTACCGGCTCACAATGGATCAGAACGCTTCAAATGAAGTCATGAGAAGGAGGCACAGGTCTTGTCTACCTTCAGTTTATGAGGCGAGGAATCTCTTTTGCATGCCTGGAGCGGGGACCAGTAACCCGCCTCGGTTAAACCGGGTTGCAGCACCTGGGGCCGGAACACCGGTTCAACCACGCGTAACGGAGCCACCTCGTTTGAACACTGCTCCGCCTCAGCATGTGCCAACACCGTCGGGTCATTTTTCTAACCCGTTGTATAACATGATTGCTGTGGCGATACGGCTGGCGGCTCTCCCAGTAGATGGCGACTCTCCGGGGGCGATTGAAACACGAAGGGCTAGGGAGCTTCTTCGGACTGCATTGGTGCAGCAGGAGGCGTACTGTTGTAGCCGAGACATGATTCATTCAACCCCTCGCCCAAGCCGGAGCTACAACAGACACATGGAGTCACCAGCTGTTGCGAGCAACGCCCATCGCCGTGAGCAGCAGCATGGCCATGACCCAGCGCGTGATGGTGCGGTCGATCAGGGCAGGATACTTCAAGAAGCTGAGCAGGGGGCTCAGCCGGCGGTTTATCAACAATTTCCGGCTTATCCCACGGCTTCACTGGAAGCAGGTGTAACTTCTAGATCTACGGGTGTACCCTGTTTGGTGCCGGCTCTGCGTAATGAGCGTTTGCCCAAGGATTTCAAAGGATCTTGGAAAGTGCCTAATTATATGGCCGATTTACCCCCTGAAGCATGGATTGAGAGTTATGAGATGACCATGGAGCTGCTAGAGGTCAGTGATGCTGCGTGTGCTAAATACTTCACCATGATGCTGGATGGGATGACCCGTACTTGGTTAAAAGGGCTGCCTGCCAACTCCATCTGGTCACGGGGAGAGTTGAAGGCCCGGTTTATTCAGAACTTTAAAGACACATGCAAACAACCCATGTTGATTGTGGACTTGACTAATTTCAAGCAAGAGAAAGGTGAATCCACAACCCATTGGATGTGTCGGGTCAAAGCTATCATACATTCATCCGGTAACATGAATGTTGGCTCTTCAGTCTTAATGTTGGAGAAAAAATGTAGTTTTTTGCCTCTTAAACAGAAGATGGGGCGGCTCAAGAACGATTGTAATGACATGGGCCAGCTGATGGCGGCTCTAGTCAAATATGCTGACTCTGATAGTACCAAGGACCCCGAGTCTGACAACGAGAAACTAGGGAAGGTAAAGAAGAACAACAACACCAAGGGTCCGCAGCATAACCCGACAAATCAGAGGGGGGGG
>NW_021244416.1:0-1480 GCF_002162155.2 Triticum dicoccoides | reverse complement strand
GAGGGCAGCCGTCATCTCCCGCTGCCTGCCGCCCCTCGGCTGCTCCTTCCCGGACCTTGCCGTCGGCCTCTTCCACCAGGAGAAAGACTGGCCCACCACGCGTGGCAGGGACGCGGCGGCGTCGCCACGGCCGTGTTTTGTCCCGATGCCCTCGGGCGCTCGCTTCCTCCTCAGTGAGGGCCGGGAGCCTTTAGGTGTCGCTGGACCAGATGATGGCCACGGGCTACTCGACCACTCCCGTCCGGTCGCATCCCGGAACGGCCGCCTCGTTTTGGAGCTCCGGCGCCACCGGCGTCAGGATCGAGCCATGTGTAACCCAATGACGTCTGACAACATCGTTCTCATCCCGCCTTTGGTCTTAGCAGGCAAGAACAAAACGAAGATACTAAACTACGGCTGCGCGTTGCTCACCAGCCACGATCTCTGTCCACCGGGCTGCCGCAACTTCTTCCGTATTCTGCTCATCTACAACCACCACCGCGGCGGTGGGCTGTCCACGGTGCTCCGGTGCTACTCCTCGGACACGGGTCGCTGGGGACCGGAGACTGAATCCATTGTCAACATCCCCAGTTCCAAGATCTGCAACATCAGCCCCTCCGTGGTACACCGCGGGGTGGCATACTGGGCTCTCGAGCAAGGCGTGTTCGGGGTGCGCCTGGATCAGACTGATGAGGACCATAGAATGGACATGCACCTGGTGCCGTGTGACACCTCCAAATTTAGCCCAAACAACCGCCTGATGGGCGTCTCATCGGACAATCGGCTTTTCTTGATGTATTGTTGTTTCAGGGCAATCCCAAACATGAAATTGTGGAAAAAGCTCGTGCTGAAGCTAACCTATCTCGAGTTTGCACATGAAGATGACATCCACACCGGTAAGATATGTACCTTTCGTGAAATCGTGCCGATGAAGCAGATGGGGAAGCTGATGGACGTGGCATACTACCCCCCTGCGATCAAGCTGCGATGGTTTGGCGAGAAGAGTGGGATCTTGTTGTTCACCATGGGAGAACGTAGCGGGCACAACGGCACCTACATGTTGAACCTTCCGGAGGAAGTGGATGACAAGGTGGCAGGCGAGGGGCACTTCTGGAAGAACCTGCTCGGGTATGAGATGGATATGGCGGCGTACCTTGCCTCCGTCGGCCAGATATCCTTCACTTGAGTGAGCATACCATGCCACATGTGTGCCCTCCCGTGCGGCGCCTTGTAACCAGAACAGAGCAACTCCTCTGTTATCTTCTTGTTTCAATTTTTTGTTTGCTTGGCTCGGTCTTAAAACGTATTTTGGCTTGCCACAGATCTTTAACAGCTATTAATACTGCTGATATCATGTAAACAGAAGTTAGGTGGTGTTAACCCAAAGCAAAGATCCTTGAGATTTTTGCATGAACCAGATATAATCATATGAACCATGCAAATGTACACCAGAGTTCTTATTTGAATTTTTTGTACCTTGCACCTCACTCAGTTCAAAACA
>NW_021244415.1:0-534 GCF_002162155.2 Triticum dicoccoides | reverse complement strand
TGTTTTGAACTGAGTGAGGTGCAAGGTACAAAAAATTCAAATAAGAACTCTGGTGTACATTTGCATGGTTCATATGATTATATCTGGTTCATGCAAAAATCTCAAGGATCTTTGCTTTGGGTTAACACCACCTAACTTCTGTTTACATGATATCAGCAGTATTAATAGCTGTTAAAGATCTGTGGCAAGCCAAAATACGTTTTAAGACCGAGCCAAGCAAACAAAAAATTGAAACAAGAAGATAACAGAGGAGTTGCTCTGTTCTGGTTACAAGGCGCCGCACGGGAGGGCACACATGTGGCATGGTATGCTCACTCAAGTGAAGGATATCTGGCCGACGGAGGCAAGGTACGCCGCCATATCCATCTCATACCCGAGCAGGTTCTTCCAGAAGTGCCCCTCGCCTGCCACCTTGTCATCCACTTCCTCCGGAAGGTTCAACATGTAGGTGCCGTTGTGCCCGCTACGTTCTCCCATGGTGAACAACAAGATCCCACTCTTCTCGCCAAACCATCGCAGCTTGATCGCAGGGGG
>NW_021244414.1:0-713 GCF_002162155.2 Triticum dicoccoides | reverse complement strand
CGGTGCCGTGCTTAAATAGCCGCGCGCGTCCAGGCGAACATATGGTTAGCCTGCTTCATTGCGACGCAGAGGCCGAAATTGGTTTCTCAGAACGACGTGTTCACATTGAAGCAGTGTTGCCTGAGAGGTCACATCGCGCAGCATCAATGTTGGCCACTGCAGCTCTGGGCTGGTATGAATGCGATGCGGGAAGCGGCGCATCCATCGAAGAGAAAGTGTGGGAGAAGGTTTTAGATGGGATCAGGTTGTGAACACGTGCGCGGCAGTGGTCCGTACGATGACAAGCCACCCCTACAAACGGTTTGCTTTTGGTTGACGTGAAAAAGAATGTCCAGACCAGTTCGCGGATGGATGCAGAACCATGTTGTATGACAAAATATATTCGGACCGTATGATTTAAAAAGATGCGAGGGAGTTTGAGGGTTATTGTTGGAGATGCTTGGTCCAGGTGTGTGGACAGCGTGGTAATGGAACGTCTGGCTCGGTTGCTCGGCTCAGCGGGCGCAGTGAAGCACACACTCGGTCGGTGGCTCGGCGACACGGGCAGCGTGACAACGACGCATGGTGATAGGCTTCAGATCTCCGCCACGTCCTCCGCTCTCTTGTCTACTGCGGCCGTTGGCTTCCCAACGTCGTTCCATGCTGCTACATTCACCTCGTCAGCACCCGGTGTTGTGCGCTGCTTGGCGTCGTTTCAGGTGGTGTTTGATTTT
>NW_021244413.1:0-827 GCF_002162155.2 Triticum dicoccoides | reverse complement strand
TAACGATGCGGCGTCAATATTACTAAATACTCGAAGCGCGATAAAATCAAGAGTTTTTTTGCACGACATGGGCACATGTGCTATAGGAACGATGGTATTTTTTCATAATTTTTGGTGATGGAGAAGTATCCGAAAAATTCCCTCTACGCGGATTGCCCTTCGCGCGTCTACGGCTGTGGTCGGCGGCCTCCGTGGGCTAGCATGCCGCCAAATCTTGCGTAGGCGGCCTCTCACAAGTCTGGAAGTGTTGTGGCGGTTACAAACGCCCAGCACGCGTGTCCGGGGTGTGCCCCCCCTCACGGACGGCGCTGCCGCCGGCACTTGGAGGGGGGAAACGAACGCGTGGGGTCTACACGGAGGGGATCTTGCTGTGGGTCTGGCCCGGATGTTGCTCCAAAGTGTTCCTATGGGCTGACCTAAAACAACCGGGTGGGGAGGTCCACTGGTCAAAGCCCGTCTTTGTAAAGTCAAACGTCTAGATCCCGTGGTTAGACGCTACACGGTTAGGCGGGACGGGGCCACTGGGAGGGGGGGTAGCAATGCCACCGGAGCGTCGCACCGGGCCCTCATACATGCGGGGTGGTGTGGTGGCATGTCCGAAGAGGGGGATGCGTCTCCGGTGCGTGGCCCCCCCTCACGGACGGCGATGACACGGTAGTAGACGTTCTGCGGTAACGATGCGGCGTCAATATTACTAAATACTCGAAGCGCGATAAAATCATGAGTTTTTTTGCATGATGTGGGCACATGTGCTATAGGAACGATGGTATTTTTTCATAATTTTTGGTGATTGAGAAGTATCCAAAAATTCCCTCTACGCGGATTGC
>NW_021244412.1:0-579 GCF_002162155.2 Triticum dicoccoides | reverse complement strand
ACTTCTTTTGTGTTTAGTATGCAGCATTCAAAGCGACGTCATTAATTTCCAACATGTTCTGACATCATTTGTTGTTTTTCGGTCATTTACCTAATTGTTTTGAGAGCTAAATGACTGTGAAATTGAAAAGCACTACAAAATGAATTCTGAAAATGTTGAAACTTGGCATGGTATCATCATTTCACCCGCATAGCATGTGTGAAAGAGTAGAGAGGGTCACGGCAAAAACTGGACGCACTTCGTGTACAAACTAGACAAACTCTTTCGGAGTATCGGGGTTTCGGACGAGAACTCATCTGTTACACGGCCACTTCAATGTTTTTTAAACTTATTTCAACTCCGGAATTCTTTTGTGCTCAGTATGCATCATTCAAAGCGACGTCCTCAATTTCCAACATGTTCTTACATCTTTGTTGTTTTTCGGGCATTTACCTAATTGTTTAGGGAGCTAAATGACCGTGAAATTGAAAATCACTACAAAATGAATTCTCAAAATGTTGAAACTTGGCATGGTATCATCATTTCACCCGCATAGCATGTGCGAAAGAGTAGAGAGGGTCACGACAAAAACTGGACACA
>NW_021244411.1:0-401 GCF_002162155.2 Triticum dicoccoides | reverse complement strand
CTGCACAACTCTTCTATTTCATGGGTAAAGTATTGCATGAACGCGCAACCTGCATGAACGCACAATTGACAATCAGTGTCATACTTCTGATTGTATTGAAAATGAACATTGTAATAGTAAAGTATTGCTCGCCTCCTGCCATGAGGAAACATGGTTCTACAAACGACTTTTAATTCTTGCTCTTGTGGCATCATCAAACTCTTTCTTAACAATGCAGCCCAATGTAGAAAACTCATTGAATAAATCCACAAAGAAAGATATACCAGACATTCCCTTTCTGAAAAAGACAACAAAGATTCATCTATGGAACTAAGGTTAGAACATCAGTTTCCATAGCTGAAATACCAAGTTAGTTTCAGAGAAACAACACAGTTTAATATTAATAATATATCATGTAATTA
>NW_021244410.1:0-415 GCF_002162155.2 Triticum dicoccoides | reverse complement strand
GCACGGCGGTGAGCATCATGAAATTGGTGATGGAGGATGGTTGATGATGACGATGGCGACGGATTCCCCTCTCCGGAGCCCCGAACGGACTCCAGATCAGCCCTCCCGAGAGGTTTTAGGGCTTGGCGGTGGCTCCGTATCGTAAAACGTGATGAATCCTTCTCCTTTATTCCCCCCCCCCCCCGAAACCAAATATATAGAGTTGGAGTTGAGGTCGGAGGAGCTTCAGGGGGCCCACGAGGTAGGGGCGCGCCCTAAGGGGGCAGGCACGCCCCCCATCCTCGTGGACAGGTGGTGGGCCCCCTGGTCTTCATCTTTTGTAGGGATTTTTTATTATTTCCGAAAAGATGTTCCGTGAAGTTTCAGTTCATCCCGAAAACTTTTGTTTCTGCACATAAATAACACCATGCTAATT
>NW_021244409.1:0-456 GCF_002162155.2 Triticum dicoccoides | reverse complement strand
AAGTTAGGATGTTTTCCTATTAGCTCTACTCATTCCCTGGAATTGCTACTCCACATCATTTCATGAAGCTATGTTTCTTTCCGTTGTTAGGTTTTGAAGAGGGTACTAGAGGTATGGGACCTCTAATTTATTTGCATGTATTCCCAAGCTGCATAGGCATCCCAATCCAATCGTGAACTGGAAATTGTCTTCATTTTCCACTTCCAGGATCATTGTTTCTACATTTGGAACGTGGATGGGGAGTGGTACAACTTCAATAGTCTGTATTCTGTCCATCTCTCATTTTTTTCCCTCTCGGCTTACCTTGACACCATGAGCGGGCCTCGCTCGAACATCTATGTAGTAAGGGGCACTTTTCCTAAAGACTGCCCTACTGATTACAATGATTTTGGCCAGTGGTTGACTCCTAATGAAGCTAGGACCATTACACATTCAGGCTTCAAGGCACGGCAGAAA
>NW_021244408.1:0-2867 GCF_002162155.2 Triticum dicoccoides | reverse complement strand
AAACTGTGTGCGATGCATTAATCACAAACGGGGATATAAAAAACCATCAAAAAAGGTGCAAAAACATTCGCAATGGAGGATGCATCAAACATGGTTCAGATTTTAGTTGCGTGTGCGATCTAGGGCATACGGTTCAGTCCAATGAACTGTTTGCGATGAGGCGGAACAAAAGAAACGGACAGCCTGATGAAGGCGTGTGCGATATAGAGCATACGGTTCACTCGGATTAACTGTTTGTGATTAGGCAACACAAAAGAAACGGGCAGCTAGATGAAGATGTGTGTGATACACAGCAACGGTTCACTCGGATGAACTGTTTGTGATTAGGCAGCACAAAAGAAACGGCCAGCCAGATCAAGGTGTGTGTGATTGAGGGCATACGCTTCAGAAGGATTAACTGTTTGCGATTAGGCAACAGAACAGAAACGGATAAGCCAGATCAAAGTGTCTGCGATTGATGGCATACACTTCACATGAATGAACTATTTGCGATTAGCCATAATAAATTGAAGCAGTTAGATAGATCAACTTGTGTGCGCTAGACCGGCACACCCATTGTAATTAAAAGAAGCGTGCGCGATGATAATAACGAGCGCGCATGGTTGTCAGAACAAGACATGTGCTGACATTGCCTATTGCTACGCACCCTATGGTGCAAACGCCACGTACGCGGCCGTGAAGGCGTACGTGCCCACGTTACGCCTTCCCAGAATAGTGTCGCACTTATAACCGTCAGTAAAGTTTGAGCATGCGTCCCGTCACAATTTTTTTAGGAGAACAAGGAGGCCGCGTCCCATCACATTTCAAATTGCAAACCTGTTCACACCAATCAAAACCTAAATGGTTTCCCACTTAGGAGCGTATTACTACGTGGTTATAAATACTACTACTCCAAGATGACTATACATTCCTCCTCAACTCCTCATCCACAAAAAGTCAAAAACAAACAAGTCATTCATCATCGTTCCCTTGCGTCCGCCATGGCCAGCGTGAGTTCTGGGTCGAGAGATTGCCACCAGGAGAGGCAAGCCCGGAAGCGGGAGCACGAGAGATGTCCCGCCTCACCGCGAAAGCAGCCAACATGTCCCGCCGCATGACCATAGCAGCAGACAGGTCCCGCCGCGCCGCCGAAGCAGCATAGAGGACCTGCCGCGCCGTCGATGCAGCAGACTGGTCCAGCCGCGCCGTGGAAGTAGAAGAGATGTCCCGCCGCGCCACGAATGCTGCAGAGATGTCCTCGCGTGCCGCGGCGGCCTGGGAAAATGCCTCGCGGGCAGGCGAGGACTCTTACAGGCGCATGCGTGCCCTCGTCCTTAGGCAGATGTATCAGATCTCCAGGTGGGTGAGGTTGCAGGATGACCTGAAAGCCTCGCTTGAACAGTCTACCGACGTCATCCGACAACTAAATGAGAGCAATGCGAAGCTCCGGGCCAAGCGCGACCTGCTGAGGGCGGAGATCGTCAAAAGTGCAGAGCAGCAGGAGCAGACCACTGCCCTGTTGAAGAGGACTGGCGTCATCGTCGAGAAACTTATGGACGAGAATGTCATGCTGCGCATCAAGCACAGAAGGCTGGTGGAGGAATCCGTGGATGCTCTCAAGCAGCATCTTGAGGACAAGAAAGAGCTCGTCGCCACTCGCCGCGGAGACTAGTTCCCGAAGCCTGCAGCAACACATCCATAAAGTAGAGATCAGCGAGCCAGATCGTTGTCTTCCTTCTTCTTTTGCCCTTGTGTATTTCGGGCGTTGCCGCATGTGGCTTTTTTAGTTATGTTTCTAAATATGTAAGAAAATTATTATCCACTGCCATCGTATTTATATTCATCATGCTTGCTATAAGTCACAGTCGATGCTATATAGGTCCGCGGGATCTTACATCAAGATCCGTGCAAAACTTTCTTTTCAGATTTTCACTTTTCTCTCTTAAATCTCAGTCCAGTGAGACATATAGCACGTCGCAGAACAGGTGCTCGGGCGCCATTAATGGAGACGTTGGGAGGGAGGTGCGCGGAGGGTAGCGGTCAAAGGGCTCTCCTCCCGATGAGCACACGCATGGGTCTGATCGCACATCTCTCGTACTCAAATAGCTACCCCGCATGGTACCTCATAGCCAATAAAAAAAGGGACGCGTGGTCGCACGTAATTGATAAGTGGAACACCCACAGTTTCAATAATACTTGTGTTTCCGATTTGTAATGTGACAGCACTTGTTCCAAAATGACTTTGTTGATTGTTAATGTGCGCGCCTTCGCCGATCTGACAGAAAAATTACCACAATATGTTGGTGCCATGTCATGAGACCATGCCAAGTTTCATGATTTTCAGGCGTGTTTTGTAATTACAGGAATTAAAAAACCAATTTTCTCAATCTTGTCAGCCGAGCCACGATGCCCAGATATTTGAATTTCACTCCCATTCTTGCATGGGGCCTAGAAATTCACCCAAGGACACACATGTGGTTTTTTAAACAACTTTGGTGCACTGGAGCATGTGCTTGTAGTTCAAATTTGAATTATGCACATTAAATCCCCAGCAACTCAATTAATGTATAAAAAGGCCAAACGAACCCGGAATAATTCCAAAATTTAGCACGGTACTTCTATTTGGTCTAATCTGGCTATGTAAAAAAATTAAGGCGGGAGAAGGCAGTGTACGTATGTCGTTTCGCACACGAAGGTGACACGTTCCCTCTAGAAACCACGAGCCTACTTTAGGGAAGCTTCGGTTTGCAAGAAGCTTACACCAAAGCTTGTCCCAATTCGGCCAAAAAAATTACCGCAACATGGTCGTGCCATGTCATGACACCATGCCAAGTTTCATAATATACAGGCGTGTTTTGGAATTACCGGAATTAAAAAACCAAGTTTCT
>NW_021244407.1:0-1546 GCF_002162155.2 Triticum dicoccoides | reverse complement strand
AGTGATAGTTCTAGTTTTATAATGAAAGACTAGATGCCTTTTTGGACACTATACGCTCTCTGGCCTCATGATCCGCCACAACAAGGCAAGATCAATAAGTGGATGATTTACCTGGTGTATTCTTATGAGCTGGCCCTCCCTAGCAAGGATTTACTACACTTGGCCCTCCTCATACTATATTCCTGGCTCCGCCACTGGGTAAGTGTTTTTTTTTGGTTCTCTTGTGTACACATTAATTGGAGCAAAATTTGGCACAACTACAAGCATAACTTTTCATGAAAAAAATGTCTTTACATCGTCACAATAGTTCCTTTTTTTCATCTGATCCTAAATTCATAACTTTTGTAAGTACAAGTGTACAACTTTGATCTAACCTCATTATGGCAGATGATGAGGCCGGAGAGCATGGAGATTGAGCAAAGAAAGCGCTCATGCTTTCATTATAAAAAGAGAACTATGACTGAAACCTATAAAGTAAGATACACTCCCTAATTTTATCGTTTTATTTGTACATTAAGATACACTCATTAATACACAAATAAAATGACGGGATTAAGAGTGTATTGTACTCCCTCCGTTCCCACTTACTCGTCGTGGTTTTAGTTCAAATTTGAACTAAAACCACGACGAGTAAATCGGAACGGAGGGAGTACTTCATAAGTTTTAGTGGTACGTCTTGTTTTATAAGGAAAGACTAGATGCTTTTTGTCACTCTACATGCTCTCTTGGCCTCATGATACACCATAATGAGGCTAGATCAATCAGTTGTATGTTTATACTTTATGAAAAATTATGGTCAAGATGGAAAAGAAAACAATAAGTAACTACTGCGATGTAAAGACATCATTCGTATCATTAAAAGGTAATTATCTCAATGGAGTAATTTACGGTCCAATTAATGCACATATACAAGAGAACTAAAACAACAAAACTCTTACTTTCAAAAAGGAACAAAGGCCACCTCACCGCCATCTGGAACAAACTCGTTGTCATAGACTGCTGAGCAACACCAGTAGCAAGTTCCTAGTCCTACAATCACCAAATTTCTGTGCCAGAGAAGTTGTAATTTAGTAAAAGACCAAAAAGGAACATCATTGTATACTTATACTAGTCACTGCAGTACTATTTAGCACAGGAAGAAAAAACATACGCAAATAATTTTTGGTTTGTCGGGCTGTTCCGCAAGGTAGTAAGACTGAAGATACGTAAACACAAGGAAAAAAGGCTGACATAAAAAATTAATGAAGTGGCATCAATGCATCATAACAGCCTTTCCTCAGTGTTCGATCTATCGAACGACCAACCAACCGACCAACTAAACAATAAGTGGTTTCCTTTTTTAGTAGTTAATATATGGAAACTATGAAGCTTGGAAAAGAAGATGTGCGTGAAATTGCAGTAATGTAAGATCATTTGATGGTCACATGAAGGCTCTCACCATCTGCTCATTGTTACAACATTTGATGCAACAATGCCACTCTCTGCCCCTTTTCGGTCTTGACAGACTAGGAATCACCTGCTGCCGTCTCTCCCTTCCTCTAGAAAT
>NW_021244406.1:0-404 GCF_002162155.2 Triticum dicoccoides | reverse complement strand
GATCATGCTATGGTGGGCCGGTTTAAGAGAAAAGGCGTGAGGAATATTTACTTTACAAGGAAGACCCGGACTTGTATCCGGTTTGTATTAGAAGGGAGACTAGTCCTAATCCTAATAGGACTCCACATGTAACCCGCCCCTTCAACATATATAAGGAGGGGCAGGGCTCCCCAAAGAGGGACAAGCTAGAAGCTACAAGCAAACAATAATCTAGGGCTAGACACAATTAGAGGAGAGCCGGTTTACGGCGAATCCCTCGTGATGATAATGAGACCTAGCCTCAAACAGCATGTAGGGTTTTGACCGGATGATGTTTCCCGGGGCCTGAAGCTGTCTAAATCCCTGTCTTGATTTGCGTCTCTCGATTCCACTCAACCCCTCTCAAGCTACCACATAGATGCGTT
>NW_021244405.1:0-1401 GCF_002162155.2 Triticum dicoccoides | reverse complement strand
TTCCGAAGATGAAGAGAAATCTTATCTCTGTTAGTGCCCTTGATGCAAAGGGGTACAAGTATTCAGGTGGAGATAGTGTTTTGAAAGTCACCAAAGGTTCCCTTGTTGTGATGAAAGGTGACTTAAGTTCGACCAATGGTCTTTATTACCTTCGAGGTTCTACCATTTCAGGTAACGCTACTCCAGTTATTTCAAAGAATTCTGATTGTGATGTTGCTAACCTTTGGCATATGAGTCTTGGACATATGAGTGAAGTTGGTTTAGCAGAGTTAAATAAGAGAGGTCTTCTTGATGGATATGAACCTGGTAAATTGAAATTTTGTGAGCATTGTATCTTTGGCAAGCACAAGAGGGTGAAGTTCAACACTTCGACTCATACAACTGAAGGTATTCTTGATTATGTTCATTCTGATTTATGGGGACCATCTCGCAAGAAGTCACTAGGTGGTGCAAGTTACATGCTGACTATTATTGATGATTATTCGAGAAAAGTTTGGCCTTATTTCTTGAAGCATAAATATGAAGCATTCTCAGCATTTAAGGAGTGGAAGATTATGATTGAGAGACAAACTGAAAAGAAGGTAAAGATACTTCGCACTGATAATGGTATGGAATTCTGTTCTAAGCAATTTAAGAATTATTGCAAGTCTGAAGCATTGTCAGACATTACACCGTTCCTTATACTCCTCAACAAAACGGTGTTGCTGAGCGTATGAACAGGACCATTATTTCCAGAGCCCGTTGCATGTTGTCCAATGCAGGTTTGCATAAGCGTTTTTGTGCTGAGGCCGCTTCCACTGCTTGTTATCTCATTAACCGTTCACCATCTATTGCACTTAATAAGAAAACTCCAATTGAGGTATGGTCTGGTTCACCTACTGATTATTCACAGTTGAGAGTGTTTGGTTGCACTACTTATGCTCATGTTGATAATGGAAAGTTGGAGCCTAGGGCTGTTAAGTGCATCTTTCTTGGTTATAAGTCTGGTGATAAAGGTTTTAAATTGTGGAATCCTGAAACCCAGAAGGTTGTTATTAGCAGAAATGTTATCTTTAATGAATCTGCTATGTTACATGATGTTTCATCTACTAATGTTCCCATTGAGAGTGAACAGCAGCCTATTGTTCAGGAGCCTACTGTTCAGGTGGAGCATGTTATTGAAAACAAGTGATACATCTGGTAATGAAATTGTTGATGCACATGATGAACCCGTCGTTGATGATGAACATGTCACTCCCACTCCAAATCAGCCTATTGTTCCACCCAGTTGGAATCTTGCACGTGACAGAGTTAGACTGGGTATTAATAAACCTGACAGGTTAATTGAAGAGTGCAATATTGTTTCTTTTGCTTTATCTGTTGCAGAAGAAATTGAAGGTAATTCTGAGCCTTCTTCATATT
>NW_021244404.1:0-1187 GCF_002162155.2 Triticum dicoccoides | reverse complement strand
TTCAATGGGCCTCAAGCATGATGCATCGCATGTGAGGGACTGACTGGTCATCCACTGGCCCATGCTATGTGTGATAGTTTGTTGGCCCATCAATTAAATGTACTAGCAGTACCGGTAACATTGAAGCGACAACCTTCCGTCCTGGTTGCCTTGGAAAAAAATGCTCAATGCTGTCGGTTGGCAGATGTTTTGCCACTGCATAAACAAACTAGAGGTTATTTATCTAGCACACAAAACCTAGAAGAGCGACGCCCATAGTCGTGGCTCGATGGCCATGAGGTCAGCAAGCAACCGGAGGCGGGGAAGGAGTGAAGGAAGGAAGAAGGTGACCGACGCGAGATAAAGTTTTAGGTACCAGATAAACTGTTAAAGCGCAATTATATAGATACAAAGCAAGATGTTTGCTTTGGATTGGACTGGAAGCGTCAAACTGAATATAAGTACTCAGAAATTTCATTACCAAATAAAGTCTCATAAGGCACGGTTAGTTTGGTCGGTGGTCTTTGGAAAGTAGGAAGGCTAGTGGATTTGATATGATATTTAATATATATTTCTAGGAGTTTTTAATTTTAATATGAAGTTGATGTTTAATGAAAAAAATGAATACAACCAGCGACGATGACAATGACGACCTTTCCAACAACCATAGTCAGCGTTTGCTACGACCGGCGACGCAAATTTTTTGCCAACACCGTGCCGTTCTACAACCAGCGTGGACTTTTGACGCAACCGTATTTGCCGTTTGCTACGACGTCAACGTAAATCGCTGCAACAATGGCGACCATCTGTTCGCGACCAACGAGGTGTATTCCTCAGTGGCGACGGGAGTCAGCAAGCATGGGCGGGCAAGGCCGATGGCTGACGGTTGTTCTATTGCTGTGTCCCATGGGTGTATATATATAGAGTACAGACAACTAAAATAAATACTAGTACACCATCTTATATTTCCATAACCACCGTGATATTCTAAGAGTTAATGAAGATCCATGGCCACATCATGGGATCCGGCTTGTCTGCTCCCTTCCCATGCTCCCATCCGTGCTCCCACTTCATCCTACGGTTCACTTTTTTCCTTTTTCCTTTCTAATATTTTCACTTTTTTCCTTTTTCCATCCGCGGGGAGCAGGCAAGTCTTGTCCCACACCATGGTCCCGATGTACGCAAATATCCGGTCGGTAAACAACCAC
>NW_021244403.1:0-1335 GCF_002162155.2 Triticum dicoccoides | reverse complement strand
GGTGCATAACCGGAAGGAAGAGCAGAGTTTGGAACCCAAATCCGGCGTTTCTGGGAACTAGAACCGGAGGAAGATCCCAAATCACGGGTGTGCTTACGAGACTCCTCGTAAGTGAGTTGAGCTGTCTCTGCATTGATGGCCTTGTTCACAAGGGCTTGGAATGTATCGCAATGATGCAGGTGAAGATCACGACGCAGCTTGGGGTTGAGACCCTTCCGGAACCTAGCCTGCTTCTTAGCATCCGTGGACACTTCTTCTGTGGCATAGCGGGCAAGGTTCTCGAACTCTCTGCTATAAGCATCAACAGCCATCTTACCCTGGGTGAAACTACAGAACTCTTCTCTCTTGCGATCAATAAGGGCCTGGGGAATGTGATGCTCGCGAAAAGCCTCAGTGAAATCCTTCCAGGTAGGAATCTGGCCAGCTGGAAGCATAGCCTCATAGTTCTGCCACCAAAGACTAGCAGGACCTTCCAGGTGATATGTAGCATAAGTGACCTTGTCATCTTCAGCTACGTTCGCGGAACGCAGCTTATGGATGATGCTACGGAGCCAGTCATCTGCATCGAGTGGCTTGATGGAATGATGAAAGGTAGGTGGGTGCAAACGAATGAAGTCATGAATGGTCACAGACTTGTTGGACTGATGTGCGGTGTTCTCCTCGATACGTGCCAACAAGTGGTTGGACTCACGCTTGTTCCTTTCCATCTCTAGCATGAACTCTGTCAACGAAGGCTGGTCGGAAGGATCCTCATCCCTACCATCTCCGTGATTCTGGTTACGAGCAACGGAACTTCGCTTGGCTGATGACATCCTGAGAAACGAATCAAGGACGGAATCAGCAGCAACTAAGGACTGTAGAATGTAGGACAAGGAATTAATATCACCCGAACTCCTAGGGAAAATCCGGCAGCATAACGGCAGTAAAATGCTCAGAATGAGACATCCTACTAAACATGGGGTGGTAACATACTCATCATCACCACTCAAGGTTTTGGGATAGTACCAAACAGACTACACCGGAAGTACTCGAAACTGGGGTATGACTCTGATCAACCAATCCTATGGAACTACGGAGTAGTAACACGTGATCCTGATAGACGGAAGAGAAGCCTAGTTCCTTAATCCCGTCGGAAAGATAGGACGACTCAGATCAGAAGACCATGAGGTAAAGGAGTAAAAAGAGCCTTACGTTCCTTCCCACAATCAATTCCCTTACATAACTAAAGATTTTCTAGACTCAACTTCGACCAGTTTGGCTTGGTAATCCTACAGGCAGTCAAGCTCTGATACCAAAGCTGTCAGGACCCCGACTCGATGTCACATCGATCTAGCA
>NW_021244402.1:0-1534 GCF_002162155.2 Triticum dicoccoides | reverse complement strand
AGGGGGCCGGCCGAGCCACGTGGGCCATTGGTCCCGGTTCATCTGGACCTTTTGGTCCCGGTTGGTGGGACGAACCGAGACCAATGGGCCTCGCTCCTAGCCCACCACCATTGGTCCCGGTTGGTGGCTTGAACCGGGACTAAAGGCTCCCCTTTAGTCCCGGTTCATGCCACCAACCGGGACCAATGAGGTGCCTATATATACCCCCTCGCGTAAGAGCAGAGCACACTGCTCTGTTTTTTTTGGCCGAGGGGGAGAGGGCTTGGTGGTGCTCTAGCTCACCTCCTATGCACACAAGGTGTTCGATAGAATGCCTGAGCCACACTACTTAAGCCTTTTCCTCTCCAAGCTCGACCTCCAAGCTCCATTTTCCACAATATTTGTCTAGGTTTAGCGGTCCGTCACGCCCCGTCCCCGTCTTCACCGCCGTTGATCACCCGCGCCGAGCTCATCGCCGGCACCACCGTGGTGAGCCTCTTGTTCTTATCTTCTTTCTGAAAGGAAAAATATTCTTACTTGTATGTTTACATAGATACTTGTATTATTTTCTTACTTTTATTATTGCATCTTATATAGTGCGATGGTTTTGGTATCCGCCCCCGTTGGCCCTCGTCCTGTCTATGATTCGGATGTGGTATATATATTATCTTTATAACTATTGGTTCATTTATTGTTTATGAAAATTATGCCGACCAACGTGACTTAGATTTTATTTATGTAGGATGTGTGTGAATCGGAAATGCCAACCGACCCTATTGTCGAGAGGTTAAATTTAGTTGAAGAAGAAAACAATTTGTTGAAGGAAAAAATAAAAAAAATTGAGGAGGAGAAGATGATATTGGAGTTGCATGTTGCGAATGTCGTCGATGATCACAAGATCAAGATGGATGCAATGCGCTTGAAGATTAGAAAGATTAGAAAATATGCCTTTCATACCGAGGCTTGGTATCATTATGTCGTTGGATCAATTGTTACCTTGGTTGCGATTATGATCGCATTTTTTTTCACATTGAAATGTTTTACATAGTTTCAATGTATGGTTTAATTAATTAGATGCTGTGGAGAGCTATATGTTGTTAGATGAGAACTATGTATGCACTTTGGTTTTAATGTGATGATGAACTTCTATTAATTTGGACACTTAATTATATATAATGCATGCAGATGAACCGGCAATGGATGTACGGTGATAGACACACCTGCGAGTACATTAAGGGCGTGCATGAGTTTCTCGATGCGGCTGAGGCAAACAAGCAGAATGGTTTTATGTGTTGTCCATGCACTGAATGTGGGAATACAAGGTCTTACTCTAACCGGAAAATCTTTCACTCCCACCTGCTTTACAAGGGTTTCATGCCACACTATAATGTTTGGACGAGGCACGGAGAAATAGGGGCTATGATGGAAGACGGCGAAGAAGAAGAGTACGATGACAACTATGTGCCCCCTGAATACGGTGATGCTGCAACGGGGGGAGCTGGTGAAGATCAAGAGGAACCAGACGATGTGCCCAATGATGCTGCAATGGGTGAAG
>NW_021244401.1:0-478 GCF_002162155.2 Triticum dicoccoides | reverse complement strand
CGTCCTGCGCGGCAAGAGGATTTGGCTGACATTTTTTACTTTTCATGGAAGGATTATGCTGAGTATGTTATGATTTCTATGGTCACCACGATGCAATATATGTAATAGTTCTATTAGGTTATCCATGATTACTATCTGAAAGGCTCGATCAAATTCTGCTAAAACTGTAAGGTGAATGTGACTGAACATGGTATCTATGACATTTTGTTGACAAACCTTGTTGTTCAATTGTGTAGGAAACACGATGGATTAGGGTGATGAGTACTTTTACAATGAGTTCATCAAATCACCGCTACCGGACGATGATTCAGACGGTTAATTGGCAATGCTAAGAGTATTTCCAATGAAACGGAGAAGGAAGAGGAGCATGATGTTCACTTCAAGGGTTCAACACCGAGACACCAAATTTTTATCGGCATAGGGCAATGGGCCACGTTGATCTATGAAAGACTATTTTGCAGCTAAGTCGATATATCCT
>NW_021244400.1:0-2005 GCF_002162155.2 Triticum dicoccoides | reverse complement strand
TCAAAACCAATCACTTTCGACCATCTGGATTAGTCCAGAAGTATTCGGAACGCAGGATAGACTGCCTTGATATTGGATCGCATAATAGACGGACTGCAATTAACGCAGGTTTTGATGGACGGCGGCAGGGACTTGAACCTGCTATTTCCGGACACAATCCGCAAGTTGGGATAGACCCTACTACAATTCGGCATAGCCGCACTTCCTTAAAAGGAGTGGCGCCAGGCCCTTACGCTAGGTGCACAGTTTCATTATTGCTAGAAGTTGTGTCAGGGTCACCTGACAACTTCCGACGAGAAAAGCTAACCTTTCATGTCGCCCCATTTAAAAGTAGCTATCAAGCATCACTGGGACGGGAAGCTTTCATCCGCTTCAATGCAATACCACATTACGCGTCTGTTACGCTTAAAATGCCCGTTCCACGCGGCATCATTTCATTAAAAGGTCGCTCGAGACCCCGGACACGGCTGGACGAGTCCGGAATTAAAAAGCTAGGGGCTACCTAGCCGCACATCCCTTCACAAGGGTTTGCACATATAAGCCATAATGAGCTAGCATAGGCTCAATTTTCTTAATCTCTATTTCAATTTTTTACGCACTTTCTTGCATGATTTCTTTTCCAACCAAGTTCTTCTCTTTTTTCAGATGAACAGCATGCACACCCGTCCAGGATACGGCACAACGGAGACACAGGCGCAGACGTGCAGTAGGGACCCGTTGCAAGGACTCTTTTCAGACTAAGACCCTACGTAAACCTTTCTTACTGTCTCTTGTTGCTATAATCCCCTGGTTTATCATTATAACCAGAGTGGAGACTGGCGTTTTGGCATCGGCCGCGCCAGAAAAATCTGCCTGTACCTGGACACAAGGGGCTTAGGGCTTTGTTTTGCCCGCTATTATAAAGACCGAACACCTTCGGGAGTGTTCGGCGTCTCGAGTTAGGCCTTATATGCATCAGCTCCGAATCATGTCTTTGGTCAAATGTTGGGTTTGCCCGGCTCCTGTGTTTTGTTGCCTTACGTTCCGTATCATCGGCTAACGCGGCTCCAGGAGAACTACTGCGATTGTGCCCCGGTTCGGCTGGGCGAGCACCTCAGTAGAGAAAGCCGAAAACTGACTGTCATGATACAGCAAGAGACTGGTCAACCACTCGATCGACTATGGGAATGTTTAGGATTCCTCCGCTTTGACGACGGGCCGTTTCCCGGCCAGGCACATACGCGCCTCGAATTCGGAGAGCGCGGTGCCCCCAGGGGCTATGTCGTAGCCCCACCCTCGAACTCCATGGCTAAGTGAAAGTGATAAAGCATTATAGTCCGGTTGCCTCGTTTGCTATGCTACCACCTCCTTTACAGGACCGAGACGTCGGATTAAGTGTGAAAACGCGTTATTTTTTGCGAACACCCCCGCACCTTGTGCGTGGGGGCTGAAGCCGACGACTGCCATCTTTCAGGTTATACACACGTATACATGAACGGCCGCATAGGAGATATTCTATTACTTGCACGCACAAATATAAAAGGCGCTTACATCATAAATATCATTTTACAAACGTCCATTTGAACGTAACATTTTTTGAGCACTGCGACTCTATTACACGAGCACCACGCAGCACTTCGCCAAAATAGTGCTCGGCGGGTAACCGGTTATCATCCGAACCCGGGGTCGCAACAGCGATGGCATCCATCTCTGTCCAATGTGTCTTCACACGGGCGAGCGCCATCCGTGCACCCTCTATGCAGGCCGACCGCTTCATCGCCTTGATATGCGGCACCGCCCCAAGAAATTGCTGCAATAAGCCAAAGTAACTCTTCGGCTGGGGCCTATCCGGCCGGATATGGGTCACTATATCCGTCATAGCAAGCCCGGACAACCTATTTAGCTCAGCCCACTCAGCCAAATGATCGGTCAGCGGAAGTGAACGCTCCGGACTATGGAATTGAGACCAAAATAGCTCTTCCGTCTTGTGATCCTTCTGGCTTCGAAAATGCACAACGGCATCCGC
>NW_021244399.1:0-719 GCF_002162155.2 Triticum dicoccoides | reverse complement strand
AGACTGCCAATTTACAACAGAAGCAGTGTTCATACTGTAAACATTAATTAAGAAGGGGCGTGGTAAATCATGTTGAGGAACTAGAGGATGATAACACATTTTTGGCATTGTAAAAATATTTACATGGTTACTCAGTGCATCAGTATAGTACTTACAAACCCATTTCTTGTCTTTGAATAAGCTACAGTTGGTAGTCTTTCATGGTTATTCAGTGCCCTGTAATCGGTGGCATACATGGTTATTCATTTCTCGTATTGTCGCTCAGTTGAACCTGACAGTGAAACTAGCATGGTATTTTTTATTTATGTAATTGCCAAATTGCAATCCAAGATCAAGTAAAAGATTAGAGAAAACATCACTTACTGGCTTGTAGAGCACGACAGTCACATACTTGGCCTTGAACCGGTGGATGATCCCTAGGGCGACCACGGATCTTGAGTTCTCCTTCTCTATGTAGAGGTGGTTGAGCACCACGGGCTCCGGCAGAGGGAGGCTGCTCCCGTTTCATGGCTCGGTGGGAAGCTCAGCAGTGTATGCTGTTGGTGAGGAGGAACCAATGGGGGCTCTCGAGCTTCGTCTTCGTTTCAAGGGAAAGGGTTGCAGTAGCTTGAGTCTGGTGATGATGGGACTTCGAATCCAACAACTTGGACCTCTTCCTGCACCCATGATATATATGTTAACCACCCATCATAAATACAAACAGGATAGAGACAGCAGTT
>NW_021244398.1:0-968 GCF_002162155.2 Triticum dicoccoides | reverse complement strand
TTTCCTACCAATCTATCCCCCTAGGAGCATGCATGTAATACTTTGCTTTGATAACTTCTACATTTTTGCAACAAGTATATGAGTTCTTTATGAATAATGTTGAGTCCATGGATTATACACACTTTTTCCCATCCTTCCACCTTTTCTAGCCTCTCTAATACCGCACACTTTTCGCCGGTATCATACACCCACCATATACCTTCCTCAAAACAGCCACCATACCTACCTATCAGGGCATTTCCATAGCCATTCCGAGATATATTGCCATGCAACTTTCCACCATTCCGTTTATTATGACACACTCCATCATTGTCATATTGCTAGCATGATCATGTAGTTGACATTGTATTTGTGGAAAAGCCACCGTTCATAATTATTTCATACATCTCACTCATGATTCATTGCATATCCCGGTACACCGCCGGAGGCATTCATATATAGTCATACTTTGTTCTAAGTATCGAGTTGTAATTGTTGAGTTGTAAGAAAAATAAAAGTGTGATGATCATCATTATTAGAGCATTGTCCCAAGTGAGGAAAGGATGATGGAGACTATGATTCCCCCAAAAGTCGGGATGAGACTCTGGACAAAAAAAGAGGCCATAAAAAAAGAGAAAGGCCCAAATAAAAAAAATGAGAGAAAAAGAGAGAAGGGACAATGCTACTATCCTTTTACCACCCTTGTGCTTCAAAGTAGCACCAAGATCTTCATGATAGAGAGTCTCTCATTTTGTCACTTTCATATACTAGTGGGAATTTTTCATTATAGAACTTGGCTTGTATATTCCAATGATGGGCTTCCTCAAAATGCCCTAGCTCTTCATGAGCAAGCAAGTTGGATGCACACCCACTTAGTTTCTTTTGTAGAGCTTTTCATATACTTATAGCTCTGGTGCATCCGTTGCATGGCAATCCCTACTCACTCACATTGATATCTATTGATGGGCATCTCCATAGACCGTTGATAC
>NW_021244397.1:0-1340 GCF_002162155.2 Triticum dicoccoides | reverse complement strand
GAAGTTCAGCGGGATGAAGTCTCACGACTGTCACGTGCTGATGACGCAGATACTTCCAGTTGCAATCCGTGGGATCATGGACGCGCACGTCCGTGAAACGCTATTTGGCCTATGCAACTTCTTCGACGTCATCTCTCGGAAGTCGATTGGCGTGAGGCAACTCAGAAGGCTACAGGAAGAGATCGTGGTGATACTATGCGAGCTTGAGATGTACTTCCCGCCCGCATTCTTCGACGTTATGGTGCATCTGCTGGTCCATATAGTGGAGGATATCATCCAACTCGGGCCGACATTCCTGCACAGCATGATGCCGTTCGAAAGGATGAATGGTGTCATCAAAGGATACGTTCGCAACATGTCACGTCCAGAAGGAAGCATAGCCAGGGGCTTTCTGACCGAAGAGTGCATCTCCTACTGGACAAATTATCTAGGCATCGAGAACCCCGTTGGTCTGCCCGTCAACAGGCACCTCGGCAGGCTCGCTGGATGGGGTCACCGTGAGGGTCGCAGCGAAATGCATGTCGACTTCGAGGGTCGACTCGCCGACTTTGAAAGAGCAAACCTAGTCGCGCTACAACACATAGACGTGGTCGATCCTTGGTTGGTAGAGCACAAAACCTTTATTAAAAAGACGTACAATGACCGAGGCCAACAGAGGACGGACGGAGATATACTCAAAGAGCACAACTCATGTTTCACGCGTTGGTTCAAGCATAAGCTTCTATCGTACCCTTTACATGAGGATTCTTCCGCGGAAGAACAACTCATATTCGCCTTGTCACAGGGCGCCGAGCACAACCTGATGACCTATGAGGCGTACGATATCAACGGCTACACATTCTACACCGAGGCCAAGGACATGAAGAGCGATGGTTATCAGAACTCCGGGGTAACAATGGAATCCTACACCGGTAACGACAAGGACAGATACTACGGAAGGATCGAGGAGATCTGGGAGCTGAGCTACGCTGGAGAGAAGGTCCCGATGTTCCGTGTCAGATGGGCCAAGAACGTCATAAAAGAAGACCGGTATTTCACCACCATGGTTATACCCGAAGCCAAATCCAAGACCGCGGGCGCAAACGTCACCGCGAAAAATGAGCCATGGGTACTGGCTTCCCAAGTGGACCAATGCTTCTTCATTACCGACCCGCCAAAGCCCAGTCGTGTTGTCGTGAGGAGAGGCAAAAGGAAGATCATCGGAATGGATGGAGTAGCCAATGAGCAAGACTTCGACAAGTACGGCGACCCGAGGATCGAACATGACGACGATGATGAAGTAGCAGCATACACCACAAGAAGAAGCAGGACCACCCTACCTAAAGGACGTCCGTTCCACA
>NW_021244396.1:0-739 GCF_002162155.2 Triticum dicoccoides | reverse complement strand
GTTAAGGTACATTTGGTATAGTTCTTCTCTTTCTCCCACTCACGTTTGCTCGAGTCTTGTGATGGGTAGGCAAGGCATTTCATCTCCGGTCTTCCATGACAACAACGACACGAACAACTACATCACCAAAATGTCCATCTTCGATCTACAACAATAAATACAAGGTGCACAATCAAGATTGAGAGAGCGCATCGACAACCTTGCCATCGGCATACGACATGTCGAAGCACATACAAGAGACTACTTGGACAACAAGCTTTCCGCACAAAAGAAGGAGGAAGATACAAGGATGGAGGAGATTTGGGCCTTGTTGATCAACAATTCTTCCCCTTCGTTATTGTCGGATTTCGGGTTCCGGCAGACCCTATAGGTTCAAACTCTGGGGTGCATGCGGAGATCGCACCTCCTACCTACCTATGTCTCGTCGCCTCGCAAAGATCTAAACTACACGAAGAACAACACAAGGGACACGAGGTTTATACTAGTTCGGGCCACCATTGTGGTGTAATACCCTACTCTAGTTTGTGGTGTGGTGGATTACCTCAGGGGCTGATGATGAACAATACAAGGAAGAACTTCCTCGCAAGGGGAGGAGTTCTTGTGGTGGTGGATCTCTAGGTGCCGCTGGACTGACTGATCTCTCTCCCTTTTTTCATGGTGGCTAGTCCTATTTATAGAGCAAGACCCTGGTCCTCTTCCCAAATATTGAGCGGGAAGGGCGCCAACAATTGGCCATTTT
>NW_021244395.1:0-1038 GCF_002162155.2 Triticum dicoccoides | reverse complement strand
CCACCGCATCGACCTCGACCGAACCGCCGTCGCCGGAGATCCCCTTCAACGCCGTCGTCGCTCCGGCCCGTCCCCGGCCGCACCAAGTGCTTCGTCGAACTCCCCGTGAGCTTAACCATCTTCCCCTCCCTTCTTTTCTTGCTCCCGAGCCGTGTAGCGACCTCCCGGAGCTCAACCGCACCCACCGCCGCGGAGCTCGTCGCCGACGTGCTCCCGGTCACCCTCCGGCCACAAACTGGTGTCCATCATGCTCACCGCGTCATGTAGCACCTAACCAGCTACTCCCCGCACCTCACCGACCCCTCTAGCGTAAAGTTCGCCCTCGGCCGAACTCCGGTGGCCGCCAAAGTCGTCGCCGGCGCCAACTCCGGCCACCCCGACCCCAACGGACTCCACCAAGAGCTGCGGCTCGTCCTTAGCTCCACTCCAATGGCCTCCGCGACCCATTTGGTGGCCGGAACGGCCAAAACCACTTCCGCCGCCGCGTCGGGCTCGCCGGCAGCTAAACGCCGGTGCAGCCGACCTGGGTTTGACCACGGGTGGGCCCTGGTTGACTCTCCTGAGTCAATGACAGGTGGGGCTCAGCCCTGTTAACTATTTAGGATTAGTTTAAATTAATTTTAGTTTAACTAATCACACTGACACGCGGGACCCACTGTCAGGTTTGACCCGGACCGTGTCCCGTTGACCTGCTGATGTCACACTGACGTCAGGCTGACGCAGTAATTGATTTTCTGGATTTAATCTAATATAGGAAATTCCAGAATATAGTTTAAACTTCAAAAATTCATAACTTTTAATCTGTAACTCCAAATCAGACAAGTTATATATGAAAAATGATCAGAAAAATCCAATCTATCCATCTGTACTATTTTCATGCATGATTAAACAAGTTAACTTGATGTTTAATGCAGAACAAGGTAAAACACTTTAAAGGGCCATGTATGAGTTTGAAATTTGAATCTTTGGTTCAAATTGGTTCAAACCCTTCTGGTCTTAGTTGCATTAGCCCAACACACTCATATTGCCATGTTTCAT
>NW_021244394.1:0-1398 GCF_002162155.2 Triticum dicoccoides | reverse complement strand
GACCTATCGACCGGCTTCGCAGAGACTGCATACGAGTGCGACAGCAGTGATCCAGCGGCGGAGGTTCTGATGGTCGATGGACCACACAGTCCTCCCGGTTTTCCCCGCACCAACGGAGGCGACGGCGGAGGCGATCCGTCGCATGCCCATGAAGAGTATCTCCCCGAGCCCCTCGCTTCGCTGCAGAGGGAAGAACTTCGCCGCCGGAACATGGATGCGCTGCACACTCCTATCGTTGGAGAAACCCCCGAGGCTCGTGCCTTAGAGGACGCGCGCTTGGCCAACTTGGCTGAGCGCACTCGACTAGAGAACCTACAGCGAGCACTCGACGAGCGTGCGCGGCAACGGGTTCCAGAATCCAGTCGACGTCAACTCTTTCTACCAGCGACTCAGGTATATCATACTCCGATTCAGAATTTAGCAGCTGCAGCCCGTATAGCAGAGTCGATTCAGCCTTCCCAGTCAGAGGCTGGCAGAGGCTTGTTACAGATGAAAGCATTACTCCGGGCGGCAGGAGATCAAAATTCAGTTGTATCGCAGTCGCGGAATAGGATTCACAGCAGATCCATCACTGCAAATACAGTCCAGTCGGCCCATAGCCCAAGATCGCCCCCGAGGCGTGAGGGATGTGGAGACCGGCGTGATCAGTACCAGAACCGTGAGCAGTATGATCACCGACTTGATCGTGATGATCGACGTCGAGTGCCCACCCTCCCCCAAGGAGTGGATCGTACGCACCTCGACAGCAGGATGACAGACGCCATCACAATGTTGGGCGAAGGATTCCAGTCGACCCCAGGGAACCAGGCTTCGATGCAAGATCCATTATCGTTCAAGGTTTGGTCAACAGGAACATAGCTCACCGAGAAGGTCATGACAGAGATGTACCCACCAGCAGCAGAGTACACGTCTCAGGACCAGAGTGTTTTAGCAGAGCCATCAGGGCCGCGGTGATTCCTCCCAACTTCAGGTTGGCGACTGGAGTCAGTAAGTTCACTAGTGAGTCTAAGCCTGATACTTGGCTTGAAGACTACCGAGTGGTTGTTCAGATTGGCGGCGACAACGATGAAGTAGCCATGAAACACCTGCCTCTTATGTTGGAGGGCTCGGCCAGAGCATGGTTGAATCAGTTAGCACCCAGCAGCATTTACACTTGGGAAGATCTGGCTCGAGTGTTTGTCAGAACATTTGAAGGAACTTGCAAGCGACTAACAGGGTTGACAGAGCTGCAATCTTGTGTGCAGAAGTCGAATGAAAATTTGAGAGATTACATCCAGAGATGGATTACGTTGCATCACACGGTAGAGAATGTATCTGATCACCAGGCAGTCTGTGCCTTCAAGGAAGGCGTGAAGTACAGAGAGCTAAACCTGAAATTTGGTCGAACCGGAGACATGT
>NW_021244393.1:0-1930 GCF_002162155.2 Triticum dicoccoides | reverse complement strand
GATCCCATCTCCCAAGGGGGCGGCGGCCAAGGGGGGTGGAGTGCCCCCCAAGGCAAGTGGGGCGCCCCCCCACCCTAGGGTTTCAACCCTAGGCGCAGGGGGTGGGCCAAGGGGGGCGCACCAGCCCACTATGGGCTGGTTCCCCTCCCCACTTCAGCGCATGGGGCCCTCCGGGATGGGTGGCCCCACCCGGTGGACCCCCGGGACCCTTCCGGTGGTCCCGTACAATACGGGGTGACCCCGAAACTTTCCCGATGGCCGAAACAATACTTCCTATATATAATTCTTTACCTCCGGACCATTCCGGAACTCCTCGTGACGTCCGGGATCTCATCCGGCACTCCGAACAACATTCGGTAATCACATACATGTCTTCCTAATAACCCTAGCGTCACCGAACCTTAAGTGTGTAGACCCTACGGGTTCGGGAGACATGTAGACATGACCGAGACGGCTCTTAGGTCAATAACCAACAGCGGGATCTGGATACCCATGTTGGCTCCCACATGCTCCTCGATGATGTCATCGGATGAACCATGATGTCGAGGATTCAAACAATCCCGTATACAATTCCCTTTGTCAGACGGTATGTTACTTGCCCGAGACTCGATCGTTGGTATCCCAATACCTCGTTCAGTCTCGTTACCGGCAAGTCACTTTACTCGTACCATAATGCATGATCCCATGACCAGACACTTGGTCACTTTCAGCTCATTATGATGATGCACTACCGAGTGGGCCCAGTGATACCTCTCCGTAACACGGAGTGACAAATCCCAGTCTCGATCCGTGTCAACCCAACAGACACTTTCAGAGATACCTGTAGTGCACCTTTATAGTCACCCAGTTACGTTGTGACGTTTGGTACACCCAAAGCACTCCTACGGTATCCGGGAGTTACACGATCTCATGGTCTAAGGAAGAGATACTTGACATTGGAAAAGCTCTAGCAAAACGAACTACACGATCTTGTGCTATGCTTAGGATTGGGTCTTGTCCATCACGTCATTCTCCCAATGACGTGATCCCGTTGTCAATGACATTTGATGTCCATAGTCAGGAAACCATGACTATCTGTTGACCAACGAGCTAGTCAACTAGAGGCTCACTAGGGACGTATTGTGCTCTATGTATTCACACGTGTATTACAATTTCCGGATAATACAATTATAGCATGAATAAAAGACAATTATCATGAACAAGGAAATATAATAATAATGCTTTTATTATTGCCTCTAGGGCATATTTCCAACAGCGCGCCCCCCACCCTCGTGAGCAGGGTGTGGGGCTCCTGGCCTTCATCTTTGGCGACGATTTTTCTTTATTTATTTTAAGGTATTCCGTGGAGTTTCAAGACTTTTGGAGTTGCGCTGAATAGGTCTCGAATATTTGCTCCTTTTCCAGCCCAGAATTCCAGCTGACGGAATTCTCCCTCTTCATGTAGACCTTGTAAAATAAGAGAGAATAGACATAAGTATTGTGACATAACGTGAAATAACAGCCCATAATGCAATAAATATCGATATAAAATCATGATGCAAAATGGACGTATCAACTCCCCCAAGCTTAGACCTCGCTTGTCCTCAAGCAAAAAGCCGATAACAATAAATATGTCCTCATGTTTAGAGGTAGAGGCATCGATAAAAATAAAATATGAACATGCAGGCATCATGATTATTCTCACAACAGCAACATATATAGATTTTGTCATATGATTACTTATGTTCAAGTGATGATCTTTTCACAATGCGAAAGTATGAATCAGAAACCTTATTGAGTACCAACAAATTATAACCTCAGTCATTGAAGCAATCGCAATTTATCATAACATCGGAAAGAGTCTATGTCAGATCTTAAAAGCAAGTCCACATACTCAACTATCACTTAGTCCTTCATAATTGCTAACACTCACGCAATGCTTGTGGTTATG
>NW_021244392.1:0-2193 GCF_002162155.2 Triticum dicoccoides | reverse complement strand
CCCCCCCCCCAAGGCCCAAACCGAATTGGTTTAGGACAAGGGGAGTCGACCCCCTCTTTCCTTCTCCTCCTCTCCCTTTCCTTCCCTCTCCTACTCCTACTAGGAAAAGGAGGAGTCCTACTCCTCCCCCTCTTGGCGCGCCTCTCCCTGGCCGGCCGCCTCCTCCCCTTGCTCATTTATATACGGGGGCAGGGGGCACCCCATAGACACAATAATTGATCATTGATCTCTTAGCCGTGTGCGGTGCCCCCCTCCACCATAATCCACCTCGATCATATCGTAGCGGTGCTTAGGCGAAGCCCTGCGTCGGTAGCATCATCATCACCGTCATCACACCGTCGTGCTGACGAAACTCTCATGTGAAGCTTTGCTGGATCGGAGCTCGCGGGACGTCATCGAGTTGAACGTGTGCAGAACTCGGAGGTGCCGTGCGTTCGGTACTTGGATCGGTCAGATCGTGAAGACGTACGACTACATCTACCGCGTTGTGCTAACGCTTCCGCATTCGGTCTACGAGGGTACGTAGACACACTCTCCCCTCTCGTTGCCATGCATCACCATGATCCTGTGTGTGCGTAGGAAAATTGTTGAAATTACTACGTTCCCCAACAGATGTTGCCTGTCACCAGATACAACATTGCTGGTTGCGGGAGATGAATCGACCGGTGCACCCCATCGAAGGCTAGACTGGGGGTATGCCAGCCATGAAAACTTCCGACATGGGACTCTGAGTCCCGCAGCTATCTTCCTCCTCGAAATCGGACTCCAGCAGATGGATCAATGATTCATTGTCCATCATCTCGATGAACTGGCTTGCTCAATGAAGAACCTATGGGTGAGGCTTGCCTGAGCGTTTTCTACGGCGTCATGGCGCCAAAACAACCGGCTGATGCGAACCCTAGAGTTGAAGGCTCAAAATGCCCATGCCATTGGTCTGATAATGGATACTCATGCCGGCATGTTGGCGCAATTCGGCAGAGCTTCAAGATGCCACATTGAACCGTCTACGGCGAACTCGAGGACACCGAAATGGATGCGGCCAAAAGGAGTTGACGAGAAACCTCAATAGACGCTCTCCCCAAGGTGGTTGCCAACCGTCATGGATATAATCCTAACAATAATGGGGGGTATGTAGAAGCAATCGTATCTACCAAACAGTACAATGGGAGTATGCTCAAGAAATTATATAGGTTTGGGCCCTCTTCAGTGAAGATAATACCCTACTCTTGTGGTGCTCTTAGCTCTTGGCGTAGGTTAGATTGTCAGAGAGTTCAACCCTCGGTCTAATGCCTTACTCCCGGCTTATATAGAGTGTGCTCGGAGGGGGTGCCATAACCGGCTGGTATAAATGCTATTGATGGTCACATGTATGAAGTACTGTCCATGGCTATTACTACCAATAATTGTCGTATTTAACTTAGATCATACTATGGTTGAGTAACGAAGGTAACAAAGACATCATGGAAGTCAAGGTATCCTAGAACGCAGCCGACTGTAGGCGGTCCGACTGCTCTTGTCTTCCTGGTGACCGATTGTTGGGTCTTGTCCACTAGGGCGTTCACGATGGGACAATAGACACTTGGTTTCCTCCAAAGTATCCCTCTGGTATCTGATGCCTTGGGCTGCAGTTCTAAAGGGCCTGGTGTAATGCCCCTTAGCCCATTGTTTTTTGGACTGTATTCTTGATTGGCTTGGACCCTAGGCTGGGCCATATGTGTTCTTGGGCGTGCCCCTTAGGTATAACCCGTCATGATCGATCCCCATGGGTCATCACACATAAAAAGGAAGAACATAGTCCTTACAAATTACAAGTTTACTCGATCTTATGTAGTTATAGTCTCCCATGCATGAATTCTTCAGGAGATGCATGGAAGGGCATCGAGACGAGATTGATGGAGCTGGGAATGATGGTTTCAAAGTGCTTTTAAAACAGACATCCTATTTTTGTGAGTAAATTCCATTCTTTACCTCTAGTTCACATTTGTGACAAATTTTACGTTACTTACCAGAAATTCTCAATTTTTACTCCATGTAGTGAAGCTTGTGCCACAAAGTACTTATTTCTCAAATCGGAGATCATATTTTACATACTCCCTCCGTCACGGTTTAGAAGGCACACTTGGAAATTCTCTGCGACCTAGGTGGTTATCTATTGGTTGTGAGATGGGTTAAAAAATAGCATTCACACTACGC
>NW_021244391.1:0-748 GCF_002162155.2 Triticum dicoccoides | reverse complement strand
TGTGCTGCTGCCAGTGTCTTCATAGTCAAAGCCGCCGCAGTGCCGCCTACTCAACTGCTCGCCCGCCCGCTCACCACCGGCCTACGCATGTCGCCGCGACCTCTCATCGAAAGCTTTCAGCTGACCCAGTACCTCCTCGAATAGCAACGTGTTGACATTGCAGAACTGCTCCAGTCTGGCGACAACGATTACAGGTGGTCTGGGACCGAGTTCAGGAGCTTCTTCACTGTCGATGGATCATCCAGCGTCGACCCTAGCCCCGCGTAGTGTGCTACCATGCTACCGATCTTCCCGGGAACGCGTCCGACGTCTCTTCGTCCGCCATGCACACTCGCTCGAACTCGCCGCGAAGAGTGCCCAGCTGCGCCGCCCTGACCCGATCCACGCTGACGAACCGTGTCTTAAGGCTAATCCTTAGCTCCGCTGCCATCTTCTTTGACGAAACTTGCAGCAAGATGTCCTCGGCGAGCGCCCCGAGCAGGTAAACCCTTGCCGTCTTGCTCTTCTTTGCATCGACCGCTGCGGCGTGCGCCAGAGCCACCGCATCCCATAGGCCCTGCACTTGGAGGTTCGCCTCCACCTTGATCTCCTTTTACGATCCCATAGGCCCTGGAGCCATCTTAAAATTTGCCTAGAGTCTTAGCGGAAGGAAATGAGAATATAAGTTGTAGTTTCTATTAATAGTTTGTTGTACGATGAAGGAAAAAAGAATATACTTTTTATGATCAACGATCTCAGGGCAAAGAAT
>NW_021244390.1:0-1267 GCF_002162155.2 Triticum dicoccoides | reverse complement strand
AACTGTAGCAACGGTGCACAGTTAGGGGAGAACACTTCTTGAAATTGTTGTAAGGGATCATCTTATTTACTACCGTCGTCCTAAGTAAACAAGATGCATAAACATGATAAACATCACATGCAATCAAATAGTGACATGATATGGCCAATATCATTTTGCTCCTTTTGATCTTCATCTTCGGGGCTCCATGATCATCATCGTCACCGGCATGACACCATGATCTCCATCATCATGATCTCCATCATCGTGTCTTCATGAAGTTGTCACGCCAACGACTACTTCTACTTCTATGGCTAACGCGTTTAGCAATAAAGTAAAGTAATTTACATGGCGTTGTTAAATGACACGCAGGTCATACAATAAATAAAGACAACTCCTATGGCTCTTGCCGGTTGTCATACTCATCGACATGCAAGTCGTGAATCCTATTACAAGAACATGATCAATCTCATACATCACATATCATTCATCACATTCTTCTTGGCCATATCACATCACAAAGCATACCCTGCAAAAACAAGTTAGACGTCCTCTAATTGTTGTTGCATGTTTTACGTGCCTGCTATGGGTTACTAGCAAGAACGTATCTTACCTATGCAAAACCATGACGTGATATGCCAATTGCTATTTACCCTTCATAAGGACCCTTTTCATCGAATCCGTTCCGACTAAAGTGGGAGAGACTGGCACCCGCTAGCCACCTTATGCACCAAGTGCATGTCAATCGGTGGAACCTGTCTCACGTAAGAGTACGTGTAAGGTCGGTCCGGGCCGCTTCATCCTACAATACCGTCGAAACAAGATTGGACTAGTAACGGTAAGCATATTGAACAACATCAACGCCCACAACTACTTTGTGTTCTACTCGTGCAAAGAATCTACGCAATAGACCTAGCTCATGATGCCACTATTGGGGAACGTAGCAGAAATTCAAAATTTTCCTACGTGTCACCAAGATCTATCTATGGAGAGACCAGCAACGAGTAGAAAGAGAGTGCATCTACATACCCTTGTAGATCGCTAAGCGGAAGCGTTCAAGTGAACGGGGTTGATGAAGTCGTACTCGTCGTGATTCAAATCACCGATGATCAAGTGCCGAACGCACGGCACCTCCGCGTTCAACACACGTACAGCCCGGTGACGTATCCCATGCCTTGATCCAGCAAGGAGAGAGGGAGAGGTTGAGGAAGACTCCATCCAGCAGCAGCACAACGGCGTGGTGGTGGTGGAGGAGCGTGGCAATCCTGCAGGGCTTCGCCAAGCACCA
>NW_021244389.1:0-1167 GCF_002162155.2 Triticum dicoccoides | reverse complement strand
CTCCTCCATAAACGAGAAACATGTCCTTTGTCCTTTTCAGGTACTTCAGGATATTCTTGACCGCTGTCCAGTGTTCCTTGCCGGGATTACTTTGGTATCTTGCTACCAAACTTACGGCAAGGTTTACATCGGGTCTGGTACACAGCATGGCATACATAATAGATCCTATGGCTGAAGCATAGGGGATGACACTCATCTCTTCTTTATCTTTTGCCGTGGTCGGTGACTGAGCTGAGCTCAGTCTCATACCTTGTAACATAGGCAAGAACCCCTTCTTGGACTGATCCATTCTGAATCTCTTCAAAATCTTATCAAGGTATGTGCTTTGTGAAAGACCTATGAGGCGTCTCGATCTATCTCTATAGATCTTGATGCCTAATATATAAGCAGCTTCTCCAAGGTCCTTCATTGAAAAACACTTATTCAAGTATGCCTTAATGTTGTCCAGAAATTCTATATCATTTCCCATCAAGAGTATGTCATCTACATATAATATGAGAAATGCTACAGAGCTCCCACTCACTTTCTTGTAAACGCAGGCTTCTCCATAAGTCTGCATAAACCCAAACGCTTTGATCATCTCATCAAAGCGAATGTTCCAACTCCGAGATGCTTGCACCAGTCCATAAATGGATCGCTGGAGCTTGCATACTTTGTTAGCGTTCCGAGGATCGACAAAACCTTCCGGCTGCATCATATACAGTTCTTCCTTAAGATGCCCGTTAAGGAATGCCGTTTTGACGTCCATCTGCCATATCTCATAATCATAGTATGCGGCAATTGCTAACATGATTCGGACGGACTTTAGCTTCGCTACGGGAGAGAATGTCTCGTCGTAGTCAATCCCTTGAACCTGTCGATAACCCTTAGCGACAAGTCGAGCTTTATAGATGGTAACATTACCATCCACGTCCGTCTTCTTCTTAAAGATCCATTTGTTTTCTATCGCTCGCCGATCATCGGGCAAGTCTGTCAAAGTCCATACTTTGTTTTCATACATGGATTCTATCTCGGATTTCATGGCTTCAAGCCATTTGTTGGAATCCGGGCCCGCCATTGCTTCTTCATAGTTCGAAGGTTCATTGTTGTCTAACAACATGATTTCCAGGACAGGGTTGCCGTACCACTCTGGTGCGGAACGTGTCCTTGTGGACCTACGAAGTTCAG
>NW_021244388.1:0-386 GCF_002162155.2 Triticum dicoccoides | reverse complement strand
AAACTCAGGGCAGACTAGATCGAGTCCATTCAGATCACAACACATATTATTTCATTTGATTCTAACCTATCCTATGTACACTATCAACACCAATCAGGGCCCTTTTGCTGTGTGTTTATTTGTGCTATAATCAAAGTACTCTATGATCTTCAGAGAACTAACTCTTAGTGAAATTGATTCTGACATATCATATATAGACTGCCAGCACCAATCAGCGCACTAATTTACTGGTTGTTTATTTGTGCTATAAAAGTAGTACTCTGATCTTCAGAGTTCCAACTATGCAAGAAAGTAAGCATTTGTCTGTAACACTTGACCTTGGTAAACTAAAACATCCAAACAACGGAAAGATTATTATCAATAAGAAACTTCAGAAATTTTCTTCC
>NW_021244387.1:0-416 GCF_002162155.2 Triticum dicoccoides | reverse complement strand
TATATGCACTCACACATTTCAATGTAAGGACGGTTAAAAAAACATTTCAATGTAAGACCAAACAATATGTAATTGAAGAATTGTTTCTCTAATAAGTCCATGTTCCTTCATAACAAATAGTTCCCACGAGTTTTGGAACTGCTCCAGATTTAAGCATTCTTTATTTGTACAATGTTACAATTGCATGTTTTGCTCATCTTTTTGTCAAGCTTTCATGTGTTGTTTATTTTGGGTGCTTTCACTGTACAGTATGCGGTGCACCAAACAACTTCTGGAGGTCCTGGCGACAATTACTACGGCTTACATGTCACCACGGATGTGTATAGCCACAATCTAAAACCCGGCCAACAGACTTCGACTGCAATTTGGGTTAATCATGTTGGAAATGGTGTTAAATCAAGCTTAAATACAATTAG
>NW_021244386.1:0-1226 GCF_002162155.2 Triticum dicoccoides | reverse complement strand
CGCCACCCCCTCCCCCTCCCCGGTGCTCCTGCAGCAGCACTGCTCCGGCCATCAACACTCATACCATGCTCACGCGCGCCAAGCGTGGCATCGTCCAGCCGATTGACAAACTCAATCTGTCAGCCGAGCAATCCGTCATCTCCCCCATCCCAAAAACTTATCGCTCCGCCCTTCAGGATCCTCTTTGGCGTGCTGCTATGATCGAGGAGTACGCTGCTCTCATTCAGAACCGCACTTGGTCTCTGGTTCCTCGCCCGGTTGGTGCTAACATTGTTTCAGGCAAATGGATCTTCAAGCACAAGTTTGGCGCTGATGGTGGTCTTGCCCGATACAAGGCCAGGTGGGTGGTCCGCGGATTCTCTCAGCAGCCTGGTATTGACTACGATGAGACTTTTAGTCCTGTTGTCAAACCGGCTACAATCCGCGTTGTACTCAGCATTATCGTCTCCCATGGGTGGCCGGTTCACCAGCTGGATGTCAAGAACGCCTTCCTCCATGGCGATCTTGATGAGGTGGTTCACTGTGAGCAGCCGCCCGGCTTCATCGACCCCACGCGGCCTCAGCATGTCTGCCTGCTCCACAAGTCCCCCTATGGGCTTAAGCAGGCGCCTCGCGCGTGGTACCAGCAGTTTGCTCATCATGCTCATCGTCTTGGGTTCGTGGATTCCCAGAGCGACGTGTCTCCGTTCGTGTTTCGGCACGGTACCGAGATGGCCTACCTGCTTCTCTACGTCGACGACATCATCCTCACCGCCTCCAGCGCCGGGCTTCTCCAACACATCACCGACCAGCTCCACCGCGAGTTCTCCATGACCGATCTCGGGGATTTGTCTTACTTCCTCGGGATCTCGGTCTCTCGCTCTACTTCGGGGATGCTTCTCTCGCATCGCCAGTACGCCATCGACCTTCTTCAGCGCGCCGGTATGATGGACTGCAACCCGTGTGTGACGCCCATCGACACACGTTGCAAGCTCTCTGCCGATGAGGGTCCCCTCGTCACTGATGCTACTGAGTACCGGAGTTTTGCCGGCGCGCTTCAGTACCTGACGCTCACCCGTCCCGACATTGCTCATGCCGTGTAGCAAGCGTGCCTCTACATGCACGCCCCTCGGGAGCCACATCTCAACCTCGTCAAGCGGATACTTCGATATGTTCGTGGCACTCTTGACCTTGGTCTTCAGCTTCACTCCACGCCGGCCTCCTCGCTCACCGCCTATTCCGACGCC
>NW_021244384.1:0-411 GCF_002162155.2 Triticum dicoccoides | reverse complement strand
TTTCAAATTGGTGACCTCAATTGAATGAGAGGCCTCCAATCCTAGGAAGCTTAGTGATATAGTAGATTACATATGATATAATATATATACATGATAATATGATTGTTGGAACCCGTAACTACCAAAATGTGCTAATAAAAACCTATCTATACAGATGAAGTCATGTTAATTAGCTTAATGAATTAACTTCTAAAAAAGTTCTACCTAACTAGCTCATCTAAAACAACTCATATTCTTCCTCATTTACAAATTATTATTGGTCAAGAGCAAATTTTGGATGATATGTGTGAGGAGTTTATGTTGGGAAACATATAGTAGAAAACAAAAAAAATCACCCTATGAACACCCAGAAACAACATGAAGATCCATAAACGGTTTGGATCTCAGTCGTTGCCGACTCCGAGTAGTAGA
>NW_021244383.1:0-1648 GCF_002162155.2 Triticum dicoccoides | reverse complement strand
CTATGACTGAGGCATAGGGAATGACTTTCATTCTCTTTCTATTTTCTGCCGTGGTCGGGCTTTGAGTCTTACTCAACTTAACACCTTGCAACACAGGCAAGAACTCCTTCTTTGACTGTTCCATTTTGAACTATTTCAAAAATTTATCAAGGTATGTATTCATTGAAAAAATCTTATCAAGCGTCTTCATCTATCTATATAGATCTTGATGCTCAATGTGTAAGCAGCTTCACCAAGGTCTTTCTTTGAAAAACTTTTATTCAAGTATCCTTTCATGCTTTGCAGAATAATTCTACATTATTTCCGATCAACAATATGTCATTCACATATACTTATCAGAAATGTTGTAGTGCTCCCACTCACTTTCTTGTAAATACAGGCTTCACTGTAAGTCTGTACAATAACTATATGCTTTGATTAACTTATCAAAGCGTATATTGCAACTCCGAGATTCTTGCACCAGTCCATAAATGGATCGCTGGAGCTTGCACACTTTGTTAGCTCCCTTTGGATCGACAAAACCTTCCGGTTGCATCATATACAACTCTTCTTCCAGAAATCCATTCAGGAATGCAGTTTTGACATCCATCTGCCAAATTTCATAATCATAAAATGCGGCAATTGCTAACATGATTCGGACAGACTTTTAAGCATCGATACGAGTAAGAAAATCTCATCGTATTCAACACCTTGAACTTTGTCAAAAACCTTTTTCGACAAGTCTAGCTTTGTAGATAGTAACACTACTATCAATGTCCATCTTCCTCTTGAAGATCCATTTATTCTTAATGACTCACCGATCATCGGGCAAGTCAATCAAAGTCTACACTTTGTTCTCATACATGGATCATATCTCAGATTTCATGGCCTCAAGCCATTTCGTGGAATCTGGGCTCATCATTGCTTCCTCATAGTTTGTAGGTTCATCATGGTCTAGTAACATGACTTCCAGAACATGATTACCGTACCACTCTGGTGCGGATCTTACTCTGGAAGACCTACGAGGTTTGGTAGTAACTTGATCTGAAGTTTGATGATCATCATCATTAACTTCCTTACTTATTGGTGTAGGAATCACTGGAACTGATTTCTGTGATGAACTACTTTCCAATAAGGGAGAAGGTATAATTACCTCATCAAGTTCTACTCTCCTCCCACTCACTTCTTTCGAGAGAAACTCCTTCTCTGGAAAGGATCCATTTTAGCAACGAATGCCTTGCCTTCGGATCTGTGATAGAAGGTGTACCCAACAATTTCCTTTGGGTATGAAGACGCACTTCTCCGATTTGGGTTCGAGCTTATCAGGATGAAACCTTTTTCACATAAGCATCGCAGCCCCAAACTTTAAGAAACAACAGGTTAGGTTTACTGCTAAACCATAGTTCATACAGTGTCGTCTCAACGGATTTAGATGGTGCCCTATTTTAAAACGTGAATGCAGCTGTCTCTAATGCATAACCCCAAAACGATAGTGGTAAAGAGATATCATAGATCGCACCATATCAAATAAAGTGCGGTTACGACGTTCGGACACACCATAACGATGTGGTGTTCCAGGTGGCGTGAGCTGTGAAACTATTCCACATTGTTTTAATTGAAGACCAAACTCGTAACTCAAATATTTGTCTCCGCGATCAGATCGCAGAAA
>NW_021244382.1:0-842 GCF_002162155.2 Triticum dicoccoides | reverse complement strand
CCCCAGTGCACCCGTCCCGCCTAACCCTGTAGCATTTGACCACGGGATCTAGCCCTTTGACTTTGCACAGCCGGGCTTTGACCAGTGGACCTCCCCACCCGGTTGTGTTAGGTCAGCCCATAGGAACACTTTGGAGCAACATCCGGGCCAGACCCACAGCAAGATCCCCTCCGTGTAGACCCGACGCGTCCGTTTCCCTCCTCCAGGTGCCGGCGGCGGCACCGTCCGTGAGGGAGGCACACCCTGGACACGCGTGCCGGGCGTTTGCAACCGCCATAACACTTCCAGACTTGTGAGAGGCAGCCTACGCAAGGTTTGGCGGCATGCTATCCCACGGAGGAAGCCGGCCACAGCCGTAGACGCGTGAAGGGCAATCCGCGTAGTGGGAATTTTTCGGATACTTCTCCATCACCAAAAATTATGAAAAAATACCATCGTTCCTATAGCACATGTGCCCATGTTGTGCAAAAAAAACTCATCATTTTATCGTGCTCTGAGTATTTACTAATATTGACGCCGCATCGTTATCGCAGAACATCTACTACCGTGTCATCGCCATCCGTGAGGGGGGGGGGCATGCCCCGGAGACGCGTCCCGCCTCTTCGGACATGCCACCACCCCACCCCGCCTGTATGAGGGCCCGGTGCGATGCTCCGGTGGCATTGCTACCCCCATTGCACCCGTCCCGCCTAACCCTGTAGCGTTTGGCCAAAGGTCTAGCCCTTTGACTTTGCACGGACGGGCTTTGACCAGTGGACCTCCCCACCCGGTTGTGTTAAGTCAGCCCATAGGAACACTTTGGAGCAACATCCGGGCCAGACCCACAGCAAGATCCCCTCCGT
>NW_021244381.1:0-1179 GCF_002162155.2 Triticum dicoccoides | reverse complement strand
TATCTACTACAACAAGTTTTGCTCGGCTCCGGCGAGGAAGGGGCGATGACGGTGGCGCGCCTTCGGCTCGCTTGAGTGCTTATAGTCGTCGCTAGCTGGTCTACGGATCTGGATTTAGTTTTTAGAGTGAATTCCGGTTTTTGCCCTTTATTTTGACATTTTTGACACTAATTACCCTATTTAGTGAGATTTCATCAATTTTACCCCATTTAGCAAAAGTGTTACCATAATTTATCCTGTTTAAAATTTTGTGAGCATTCTGACCAGTGGGTCATAATTGTCAGTCTAGCTGGCATGCCACGTCAGTGGTTTTTCCTGCTTATTTTACTCATCGTTGAACCGGGCCGTTCAGGGCACAGATTCTCCTGACCGGCTCGACATGATGGAGGTCACTCACATCACGTCCAACGCACAACGCTTGAGTCAGCCGCGCGCCACGCTGGCCTCCAGTCGCTTCTAGCTTGTGTTGCTTGCCCTAATCGAATGCATCGCCTGTCCAGGCTTCCGACCGAACGCACCCGTGAGGCTCACTCGAACCTAGGGTTAGGTATTATCCAACATCGGCGATGGCGACACCGACAGCGGTAGCGGTGGGTGTTGAAGGGCCGGTCGTGCGATTTCATACCTCCATAAGCAGGGCCGTATGGGCCGCCACATCAAGGTAAGAAACGACCCCGTGGATTCCGATGGCTCCATCAAGCTCGCCGACATCGGGCTGGGCACGTCCATGTACGTGACCCGCTGCACTGAGTTCTTCTTCTTACTTTGACGACATAGCAGGGACCTCATTGTTGGTTTTGAAATGCTAGATCGATTCACCAGGACCAAACGTGCAAGCTAGCCTGACAAGGAAGCTAGCACAGGTGGATTGATGAATAGTGCCACATGCACATGCACGCGTGCGAACGTGAACTAGCGCTACATCCGATCGGTCGATCACGATGCCGGTCGGCAGAACACCTGGGTAACTTGGCCATCGATGGAAGAAACTCTGATCGATAGATTGCAACAGGCTAGTCTCTAGCCTCACATTTCTTTATTGCTTTGATCTGGTGATATTAGAACGTGGTGTACAAAGATATACTCCCTCCGTTTCATAATACATGCCTTTTATTTGTCAAAATATAGATGTATCTAGACATGTTTTAGTATATAGGTACATTCATTTTTGGACAAATG
>NW_021244380.1:0-385 GCF_002162155.2 Triticum dicoccoides | reverse complement strand
TTCGGTAGTAAATGATACATCATCAAGAACAATCAAGCACCTCTTTCTATCCAAAATCCTTGCCAGTTCCTTGATCAATTCTTCAAGTGGCATCAATAGTAATTTGTTCTTTGTGCTGCCCATCAAACCCACCACATCCTATTTTTCAGAAGATTCTCTATCTAGTTGCATAATGAAGCTTCTAAGAAGACCTTAGAGACTGAAGGGACCCATAACTATGATCGAAGCACGCTTCTGAAACATGCTACTCAGCTCTTGGTTTTGGTAGATATCTTTGACTAGAGTGGTTTTTCCAAGACCACCCATTCCCCACACCGTGATCACCTGGAATTCTTGGGTAGGTTGATCTGAAATTAGTTTGATATATCAACCTTTTCTTTCTCTC
>NW_021244379.1:0-1434 GCF_002162155.2 Triticum dicoccoides | reverse complement strand
GATGTTCCAAGAGCTGAAATTGGTATTTCAGACTCATGCCCGTGTCGAGAGGTATGAGACCTCTGACAAGTAATTTGCCTACAAGATGGAGGAGAATGGCTCAGCCAGTGAGCATGTGCTCAGTATGTCTGGGTACTACAATCGCTTGAATCAAGTGGGAGTTAATCTTGTAGATAAGATAGTGATTGACAGAGTTCTCTAGTCACTATCACCAAGCTAGTAGGACTTCGTGATGAACTATAATATGCAAGGGATAACGAAAATGATTCCCGAGCTCTTCGCGATGCTGAAATCAGCAAAGGTAGAAATCAAGAAAGAGCATCAAGTGTTGATGGTTAACAAGACCACTAGTTTTAAGGAAAAGGGTAAGGAAAAGAAAGGGAACTACAAGAAGAATGCAAGTAAGTTGCCGCTCCCATGATAAAGCCCAAAACTAGACCTAAGCCTGAAACTGAGTGCTTCTACTACAAAGGGAATGGTCACTAGAAGCGGAACTACTGCAAATACTTGGCGGATAAGAAGGATGGCAAAGTGAACAAAGGTATATTTGATATACATGTTATTGATGTGTACTTTACTAGTGTTCATAGTAACCCTTGGGTATTTGATACCGTTTCAGTTGCTAAGATTAGTCTCGAAACGACAGCAACGGACGCGCGAGATAACAGGAGCAGCTGAGCCCGAGCTCCAAATCGCCGCTCTCATTTAAATCTAATTATTTCAATATGATAGCGGCGTGAGGACCTCCTGTCCCCTGGTTGATGTCATTGACCACTCCCTGGCAATCCGATGCCACCACAATATTCTAAATGCCGAGGTCTCCTGCCAGTGCAAGAGACTCCCCGCAAGCGAAAGTTTCCAAGATCATTGGATCCTTAACCCCTTGAAATGCGGTAGTTTCCAAAATCACCGGATCCTTAACCCCTTGAAACATCACTGCAGATGACCTACATTTCCATGTCTATTGCATGCAACCACTCCATCGGCATTTTATTTTTTAACAAATTTTGTGAAATTTTTTTTGAACAAATTTTGTGGCGGAGGGAGCCACCTCTTTTTTTTGAACATGTCATGACTCAGGAGTCCTCCATAGCTTTTCGACCAAAAGAAATTTCGAAAAAAAAACTTTTTCCATGAAAAAACGCGTTTTTTTTCTTTCACGAGAGTCACGCCGTGCCTATCGAAAACGGAAAAAATGCATTTTCTGTTTTTTGTCTTTTCGCGAGAGTCACGGTTTTGTTTCCGTGAGAGGCACGGTTGTGCTTTCGCGAGAGTCACGGTCGTGCCTCTCAAAAACGGAAAAAATGCGTTTTCTGTTTTTTTTCCTTTCGCGAGAGTCACGGTTTTGCTTCTGCGAGAGGCACGGTTGTGCTTTCGCGAGAATCACAGCCGTGCCTCTCAGAAACGAAAAAAACGCGTTTTCTGTTTTTTTTT
>NW_021244378.1:0-1677 GCF_002162155.2 Triticum dicoccoides | reverse complement strand
AAGGGGGAGGGAGGTCTCCGGCGCCGGCGGGGGCGCTACGACGGCGCTCTCCAGGACACTGAGCTGCGGCGGAGAAGGCAGAGGGTCCATGGCTCCTTCACGCGCTCGGAGGAGAGCAGAGCAGATCAGCTGTGGGGATCGATTGATTGATTATCGGGTGGTGACAAATTAACCAGAACGGGCCCTCGCCACGTCTGCTGTGTCTCTATGATATCTTATCCAGCGTGAGACAGAGAGAGTGGGAAGACTGACAGAGATCTCGCCACCACGTGTGTCTCCTAGTTTGGCAATGTGATTCTTCAGTTTGAATAGATTGAAATTTTGAAAAGTTCCAACTTTTTGAAAGCTTGAAAATTTTGAAGTTTGATATTATTCCCAAAAAAGTTTTGGAAGTACAAATGTCCAGAGTATGTGAAAGTTTAAATTCCTGAAAGTAGAATATCTTTTTATTGAGGGCTAAAATTATAATATCTCTCAAAATTTAAATCTAGAGTATATAGGGGTTGTGGCATCTATGAGGGGAAAGCTCATTTCTCCCCCATATATCTTTATAAACAGTCCGGACACAAAAACGCATGCCCAAAGGCTCCCTCAAAGCTGGGTCGAATGATCAGACGGTCTGGACTCCCCAAAACCCAGCCCATAAGTGGGAGATAAATGGGGATGTCCAGACATGTCCGCCACATTGAGCCGACACGCCGGGCTTATTCAGTACCCTATGAAACTACCAGGGAAAACCCTAATAGTAGCACGGGGTTAAGAGCTAGCAATAGCATGGGGGCCGTGCTACTGCTAGGGCGCTACAACTAATTGTTAGTAGTAGCGCGTGGTCTGGCCCTACACTACTACGAATTGTGTCTAGCACTAGCGTGGGGTTGGACCCGCGCTACTACTAAATAGTAGCATCGCCGGTTGTTGCCCCACGCCACTAATGTTCGTGTGTATTTCATTTCTTTATATTTATATTTTATTTATACACTGTTATACAAATTTTTATACTGTAGCAATGAAAAGGTCGTGGAAGAAATACGGATTAAATTAAAGTGGATGGATGCAAGTGACTAAGTTGAATTGGTAGGATGATATGATGTTGGGACGGCACATAAATGTCGAATGAAGGCAATGTCTATCAAGTTCAATTTGCATTGAGGGGCATATATAAGGAGGTTGTTGCATCCTCATAACACAAATCACTTGTGTGTCGAATGAAGGCAATGCCTATTAAGTCCAATTTGCATTGGGGGCATATAAGCTGGTTGTTGTATCCTCGGAAGTCAAATAACTGCTTGCAACTAAGGTTGTCAAGGCTCCTCAACCGTCATACTTTAATCTAATATGTGTTTATTCCACCCAATGATATAACAACTCATCATTATCATAATGATATAACAACTCATCATCATCGTAGTCATATAACAACTCATCATCCGTAGTCATATAATAACTCACCATCATTCTAGCACATGACAAGTACTACGACCTCCTCCTCCTCCTCATCGTAGTCATATAACAACTCATTATTTGTAGTCATATAATAACTCGCCAACAATATAGCACATGATAAGTTAACCAACAGTAGCTAGTTGTTAATTATCATCCTAGCACTAGTGCAGAACCGGGATTTAGCACCGGTTCGTAAGGGCCTTTAGTGCCGGTTCTGTAACCGGCACTAAAGGG
>NW_021244377.1:0-1282 GCF_002162155.2 Triticum dicoccoides | reverse complement strand
CCCATCGGATTTGGGATTTAGGGTTCATCTTTCCGATTTCAGAAATTGAAGCAATGCACCCATTTTGAGTGGCTAGATGAGTACATAGAGCGGATTCAACTGGAGGGTGCATCAGGGGAGCTCGATTTACTGTTGGAGGCGGAGAAGTTGGGCAAGTTTGGATCGGGCGCATCTGGATCCGGGGCCCCTGGATCTGGCAATTCCATCGGGGGCGCCCGCCCTTCCATTGGTGCTACTGTGGGGGATGCAGGAGTGACGGCAGAGCTGAAGAAGCTGAACAAGCAGATGAAGAAACTCATCAAATTGCAGAAGCAGGGCAATTTGATGGGGCTGATGGCCGCACTTTTTTATGTTTGTGTAATTGGTCTCGCATTTGTTTATGTGATGATAATTAGTCGTAAGTGAATAGATTGGGCATCATTTGTAATCGGGATGATATGTACATTTGAATAAAAGTGTTGCGCTGTATGAATTCAGGATGTCCTCTCCACTATGTTTCGGCCCCGTTTTTTAGTTCTTCAGTTCGTCATCAGTTTCAGTTTCAGTGGTAGAGGGAGAAAAGGAAAAAAATGTTCGTCCACAGTTGCCCGAAAAGGCCAGGCCCATATAGAAGTTAGGCAGGGCCGAATAGAACATATCCAGGCCCATTGATAAAAGGAGTGCAAAAAAAGTGCACACGGTCATTGACATCGATATATCTTTTCGGCTTTAGATCATTTCACAAATTTTAAGTTTCCTGCAGTCACCTTTTTTGAGATAACTCATCTGATAATTATTTGAGATATTTTTATGCATAAGCTATTTGAGATAATTATTTGAGCAGTCTTTGTGAACCAAAAAAGTTGCAATTGTTTGGTTCTAGTTTATTTCAACCAAGCACCATTTCTTAATATATATTTTTACTTGTGCTATGGTGTTTTCAAAGTTTTTACTCGTGTGTTTAAACCGAAAAAGGTTGTGCCCCTCTCAAAAAAAGAAGACATCTAGTGTGCCCCTAGTAGCATCTCCTTACAACATAGAGGGGCATCCCCTTACAACCAGGGGCGGATCCATACTTGGTCATGGGTGTACACCCAAATCTTTTGGCTAGACATTTTTATATATGGTGTATACTTTAATACATTCAGTGCCCAAATGACCTTTCTCGCTAATGCCATGTTTGGCAGCAAAAAATGACATAGCAAGCATGATTTAAACATCAAACAACACTTACGCATGTCATCAGCACCAGATAATTAGCATTTTTCTTGCCCATTGTCTTCAAATGCATTGTATACCAACT
>NW_021244376.1:0-821 GCF_002162155.2 Triticum dicoccoides | reverse complement strand
AGGGTGCCGGGAAGGGCTCCCGAGAGGTTTCTGGTGGCTACAGAGGCTTGCGGCGGCGGAACTTCCGATCTATCTTGACATTCGATGTTTTTAGGGTACATAGGCTTATATAGGTGAAAGAAGTCGGTCGGGGGAGCCTCGAGGGGCCCATGAGAGGGTAGGGCGCGCCCCCTGTCTCGTGGCTTCCTCGATGACCCCCCGGCTTGCACTCCAAGTCTCCTGGATCATAATCTTCCCAAAAATCACGCTGCCGAATGTTTCATTCCATTTGGACTCCGTTTGATATTCCTTTTCTTTGAAATACTGAAATAGGCAATAAAACATTAATATGGGCTGGGCCTCCGGTTAGTAGGTTAGTCCCAAAAGTAATATAAAAGTGTATAATAAATCCCATAATCATTCAAAACAGATAATGTAATAGCATGAATGCTTCATAAATTATAGATACGTTGGAGACATATCAGCATCCCCAAGCTTAATTCCTGCTCGTCCTCGAGTAGGTAAATGATGAAAGAAAGAATTTATGAAGTGTGAATGCTAGAGGTGCATAAGTTTGATCAATGATAATTTCAATCGCCTTTACTAGCATCAATATATGTCATAACAGTAGTTCATCTCATAAAACTATTCATAATCAAGTAACAAGCTATTCACATATTAAAGCATAGACCATAAACTTTCTTGAAAACTAGCAAACTTCATTCTTAGTCATAAACAATTGCAATTCATCTTATTTTCAGGAAGGGTCTATGTCAGAGCTTTATTTTAGCAAACTCCACATACTCAACTATCATATAGTCTTCCACAATTGCTAACACTCA
>NW_021244375.1:0-873 GCF_002162155.2 Triticum dicoccoides | reverse complement strand
GCCAGTAGGCAGAGGAGGGACACGGCGCGCGCGCCCGAGCTCGCCACGCCACCACCCTGCTCGTCTGCATCGCCTGGCCACCGCGACGCCGCGCGTCATCTCCTCGGCGCCGCCCCGACCCCCCTGGACCCCCTCGCTCTCTCCCTCTCCCTTGTATCTCTCCTCTGCTTCCTCTCTCTCTCACTCGCCGAGCGCAGCCGCAGCCGCGCCACCGTAACGCCGCGGCCACCGTCTCCCCCTCGACCCCTCGCTGTGCTTGCGAGCTCCGCCTCGACCACTTCTTCCTCCTCGCCGAGAAGCGCACCGCGGGAGCCCCTGCAACGTCGCCACCGCCGGCTTCTTCAACCTCGGGACCGCCGGCCATCTTCGTCAATTCGTCGGCTCGGGTGCCTCCCCGAGCTCCCCGAGGCCACCGTCACAACCCCTGTGAGCTACTCTTCCATTTCCCCTCCTCCTCGCGCTCGTTCCCGTACCCTAGCCGCCTTTCCGCCGGACCCGAGAGCTCGCCGCCGCCGTGCCTCGTCACCACCGTGGCTGGAGCCGTTGCAGCTCGAAGCCGAGCACACCACCGCACTCAACACGTCTCCAGGAGCCCGTAGCCGCCACTAGCTTCCCCTCCCGTGCCCCCGAACGCCAACCCCGACCTCGCCCGAGCTCCGGCCGCCGCAAAAGAGCTCGCCGCCGGCAGCTCCGGCCACCCCAGCCTCCGCCACCGCCACCGTTGGATGCGCCACTCCACCCTCTCCCCGTAGCTGCTCCCTGCGCGCCAAAAGAGCCCCTGTAGTTGGTTTCCGACGCGCACCACCGCGTCTGGCCTCGCCGGCGTCAAGCCGCCGGTGGGTCTGACCACGTTGACCACGGCGGGACCCCCCC
>NW_021244374.1:0-404 GCF_002162155.2 Triticum dicoccoides | reverse complement strand
CCTCCAGCAAGATTCAGCACAGGAGGATGGAGAAGCCAACCCTCATGAGAGAGCGGCAGACAGAGAGGTCGAGGACGATAATCATACGTCTCCCTCCGAAGACGAGGCAAGCCTCGACGACGATGAGTTCGTCGTGCCAGAGGATCCCGTCGAGCAAGAGCGTTTTCAACGCAGGCTTATGGCCACGGCAAGAAGCCTCAAGAAAAAACAGCAACAACTTAGAACTGATCAAGATTTGTTAGTCGACAGATGGACTGAAGTCCTTGCAGCCGAAGAGCATAAACTCGAACGCCCCTCCAAGAGCTACCCAAAGCGCAGGTTGCTACCCCGATTAGAGGAGGAAGCACTTAAACCTACATCACCAGCACTTGATACGGCCGACCGGCCACCTCGTGGCTGCGACA
>NW_021244373.1:0-404 GCF_002162155.2 Triticum dicoccoides | reverse complement strand
ATTTGAGGTTCGCAACAAATCATAAATTACTATGGATATCCTTCCTTCTTTTCACACTACATATATTTTTATGCTAATATCATAGACGTCCATTACAAATTACTTCATATTTTATTGCACCCCTGTGTGTTCGACATGTGTTTAGTAGCTTGAGCTATGCCAGCTCTTGTTTGGCCATCCCTCAGGACTTCATTAATCCACTTTGGTTCCATAGTCCGACCTTACATAGTTTAAATTGTAAGAATCTTGCTCGTCTGGACGTTAAGTTAAAATACAATTTTTTGTTTAGAAAATATATTATATATTATAAACTATACTCTTAGTTAGTACAATGGTATAAAAAACGTCTTAGCCTACACCGTAGTACCAAAAATGTCGGATTTCCTCTATCAAAGAACAATGAG
>NW_021244372.1:0-837 GCF_002162155.2 Triticum dicoccoides | reverse complement strand
GACTAAGTCCTTTCACGAGGACATCTGCCATGACAAACCCACGACAGTTGGCGCCCACCGTGGGGCTATCGCACGGTGGTTTTGAGTTCTTGAAGGGCAGCTTCGATGGACTCAAGGGATACGCCGTGGGCCGATGACAAAGAGTCGCCGTGGAAAGCTCTACATCGACAACGTAGGATGGGGTCCCGAGGCCGATTCAATCGAATACGGGTACCGGATCCCCTTTGGTGGGATTCACATCTTCATCGGCAAGATCGGCGAACCGGCCCCCGAGCCGGACATCTGCACCAACATCATCGAAACGGCTCGGCGTGCAAGTTCTTCGCCGGTTCAGCCCGAGGCAAGGCATGTTTTCGTAGGTGTCGTCCATGGATCGGGGTATGAGGACGGACCGGTCTCCGATGGAGAAACCGTAGTCTACTGTGGTGACGAGTCTTCTGGAGAAACCGAATCGCTTTACCAGTTGCAGGACGGCCGGATTGAGGGAGGATCCGAGGGAAACAGTATTCCAGATTCCCCCGGTCTGCCAAACAGGGCCGCCATCTTCATGGCCGGCACACGATCGGCGCCTCATTCATCTACCACCGCAACAGTGCTCTCCGGTTCAACGACGGCCACACCAGCAGGGGCAGGAAGCTCGGCGCCGCCTCCGTCCCAAGTCTTATCTGATTTGTTCGATGCTCTGGCGGCACTGATGTCCGCGGAGGTAGACGCAGCAGCCAGGGATCAACACGATGCGGAGATTCTAAAAGTGAAAGATCAGATAGCCCAGGCTAAAATGGACCTGGCAGCAGAGAACGCCAGGATGGCTACAGAGCGGGCCGAGTTGGAAGCACA
>NW_021244371.1:0-1149 GCF_002162155.2 Triticum dicoccoides | reverse complement strand
TCTTCTTAATGTTAGCTTTAAAATCTTCACCAAAGTTGGGACTAATAGGCTTACGCAGATTGCGCATTCTGTGGTGCAGCCGTGTCAAACTGCTTTCATGCCGGACAGAAACATCCTAGAAGGGGTTGTGGTTCTGCATTAAATGCTCCATGAAATCCACACGAAAAAACTAGATGGGGTGGTTTTCAAAGTGGATTTTGAGAAAGCGTATGACAAGGTAAGATGGCCATTTTTTCAGAAGGCTTTGCGTATGAAAGGATTCGATCAGGCCTGGAGAGACCAGGTAGATTCTTTCACGCAAAAAGGGAGTGTTGGAATGGTAAATGATGACATAGGTCATTATTTTCAGACACACAAGGGTCTGAGACAAGGAGATCCGATGTCTCTGATTTTGTTCAACAAAGTCGTTGACATGTTGACAGTCCTAATAGGAAGGGCTCAGGATGATGGCCAGGTAGGTGGCCTCGTTCCGCATTTAGTTGACGTAGGAGTGTCTATCCTACAGTACGCGGATGATACTATCATCTTTATGGAGCATGATTTGGCTAAAGCTAGAAACATGAAGCTGGTATTGTGCTTGTTTGAACAATTATCGGGGTTAAAGATTAACTTCCACAAAAGTGAATTGTTCTGCTTTCGAAGAGCTAAAGAAGAACAACAAGATTACAAGGAATTGTTCAGGTGCGAATTGGGGTCTTTACCCTTCAGTATTTGGGTATACCAATCCACCATCGCAAGCTTTCAAACAAGGAGTGGAAGAGCACTAAAGATCGATTTGAAAGAAAACTGAGTTGCTGGAAGGGCAAGCTTATGTCATACGGAGGACGATTGATTCTAATTAATTCGGTTCACACAAGTATGCCGATGTTTCTCTTATCCTTTTTCGAAGTACCAGTTGGTGTACGAAAAAGGCTAGATTTCTATCGATCGCGCTTCTTCTGGCAGAGCGATGAATTAATAAGAAAATACAAACTCGCTAAGTGGGATATCATTTGTAGGCCGAAAGATCAAGGGGGTCTAGGCATTGAAAATTTAGAGGTGAAGAACATATGTCTTCTCAGCAAGTGGTTGTATAAGTTATCTGTAGAGACGGATGCAACATGGGCCCAGATTCTTCGTAATAAGTACCTTCAGTCCAAAACCTTGTCC
>NW_021244370.1:0-1901 GCF_002162155.2 Triticum dicoccoides | reverse complement strand
GGGGGGGGGTGATTAGACACTTAGTGCTAAAGTTGCAATCTTTAACCTTTTTCGGTTTAAGTGGGGTTTATTCACAATTTCAGCACACGCAATACATATCAAGCAAGCATGCAAAGAATATATGAGCAGCGGAATGTAAATCATGCAACTTGCAAGAATGTAAAGGGAAAGGTTTGGAGAGATTAAACGCAATTGGAGACATGGATGTTTTTCCCGTGGTTCGGATAGGTGGTGCTATCCTACATCCACGTTGATGGAGACTTCAACCCATGAAGGGTAACGGTTGCGTGAGTCCACACAGGGCTCCACCCAAGGGCAACGGTTGCGCGAGTCCACACAGGGCTCCACCCACGAAGGGTCCACGAAGAAGCAACCACCCACAAAGGGTCCACGAAGAAGCAACCTTGTCTATCCCACCATGGCCATCGCCCACGAAGGACTTGCCTCACTAGCGGTAGATCTTCACGAAGTAGGCGATCTCCTTGCCCTTACAAACTCCTTGGTTCAACTCCACAATCTTGTCGGAGGCTCCCAAGTGACACCTAGCCAATCTAGGAGACACCACTCTCCAAGAAGTAACAAATGGTGTGTAGGTAATGAACTCCTTGCTCTTGTGCTTCAAATGATAGTCTCGCCAACACTCAACTCTCTCTCATAGGATTTGGATTTGGTGGAAAGAAGATTTTGAGTGGAAAGCAACTTGGGAAGGCTAGAGATCAAGATTCATATGGTAGGAATGGAATGTCTTGGTCTCAACACATGAGTAGGTGGTTCTCTCTCAGAACATATGAGTTGGAATGGTGTGTGTGTTCTGATGGCTCTCTCACTGAATGAGAAAGAGGTGGAGGGGTATATATAGCCTCCACACAAAATCCAACTGTTACACACAATTTACCAATCTCGGTGGGACCGAATCAGAAAACTCAGTCTGACCGAAATAGTAAACCTAGTGACCGTTAGGAATTTCGGTGGGACTGACATGCAACTTGGTAGGACCGATTCGGTTAGGGTTTGGGCATAACGTAATCTCGGTGAGACCGATTACACAAACTCGGTGAGACCGAATTTGGTAATTAGCTAACCAGAGAGTTGGTCAGGCAAACTCGGTGGGACCGATTTGCTCTTTCGGTGAGACCGAGTAGAACTCGGTGAGTTCGAAAAGTTACAAAGGGGAAACACTGAGTTTACATTGCATTCTCGGTGGGACCGATTGCATATCTCGGTGGGACCGAGAATACTGCAATAGGTAACAGAGAGTTTGCAATCCCATCTCGGTGAGACCGAGATCCTTATCGGTAGAACCGAATTGCTAGGGTTTGGCAGTGGCTAATGACAAGTGAAACTCGGTGGCGCCGGATAGGAAGAATCGGTAGGACCGAGTTTGGCTTAGGGTTTAGGTCATATGTGGATGTGGGAAAGTAGTTGAGGATTTTGGAGCTTAACATTAAGCACATGAAGCAAGAGGCTCATTAAGCAACACCTCATCCCTCCTTGATAGTATTGGCTTTTCCTATGGACTCAATGTGATCTTGGATCACTAAAATGTAAAATGAAGAGTCTTGAGCTTGAAGCTTTAGCCAATCCTTTGTTCTTAGCATCTTGAAGGAGTTCCCACAACCTTTAGTCCATGCCACTCCATTGTTGAACTTACCTGAAACATGCTAGATAGAAATGTTAGTCCAACAAGAGATATGTTGTCATCAATTATCAAAACCACCTAGGGAGCACTTGTGCTTTCAATCTCCCCCTTTTTGATAATTGATGGCAACATACATCAAAGCTTTAGATAAAGATATAAAGAACAACAAGTAAAGCTTTGGAAGGACATGTAACGAGCATAGGCTCCCCCTACATGTATGCACTCATGTAAATATGAAATATAGAGGCATGTGAGAGCATAA
>NW_021244369.1:0-476 GCF_002162155.2 Triticum dicoccoides | reverse complement strand
AGCATTCAAAGCGACATCATCAATTTCCAACATGTTCTGACATCATTTGTTGTTTTTCGGTCATTTACCTAATTGTTTAGAGAGCTAAATGACCGTGAAATTGAAAATCACTACAAAATGAATTCTGAAAATGTTGAAACTTGGCATGGTATCATCATTTCACCCGCATTGCATGTGCGAAAGAGTAGAGAGGGTCACGGCAAAAACTGGACGCACTTCGTGTACAAACTGGACAAACTCTTTCGGAGTATCAGGGTTTCGGACGAGAACTCATCTGTTACACAACCACTTCAATGTTTTTTAAACTTATTTGAACTCCGGACTTCTTTTGTGTTAAGTATGCAGCATTCAAAGCGACGTCATCAATTTCCAACATGTTCTGACATCATTTGTTATTTTTCCGTCAATTACCTAATTGTTTAGAGAGCTAAATGACCGTGAAATTGAAAATCACTACAAAATGAACTCTGAAAATG
>NW_021244368.1:0-429 GCF_002162155.2 Triticum dicoccoides | reverse complement strand
TGTGTGTTAGAGAGAGAGGGAGAGGGGGATAGAGAGTGAGGAAGAGGGAGGGAGAGTGTGTGTCTGTGTGTGTGTGAGGATTTGATGGTAAAAAAGGTCGCCAATGTCGTAATATTGAACTCTTAAAGTTAATGTGGCCCCGTTGCAACGCACGGGTGTTCTTCTAGTCACTAGTAGAAAAAGGGTCAAACGTGAAGCACATTAGTGCCGGTTTGTATTTGAGCCGGCACTAATGTTGGAAATATGCCCTAGAGGCAATAATAAATTGATTATTATTATATTTCCTTGTTCATGATAATCGTTTATTATCCATGCTATAATTGTATTGATAGGAAACTCAGATACATGTGTGGATACATAGACAACACCATGTCCCTAGTAAGCCTCTAGTTGACTAGCTCGTTGATCAATAGATGGTCACGGTTTCCT
>NW_021244367.1:0-939 GCF_002162155.2 Triticum dicoccoides | reverse complement strand
TTCTCCCTCCTCCTATGCTGAATCCTGCTGGAGGGGGTTGTCTTCGGCACTGTCCGGGGTGTTATTATCTCCCGTGCCGGAATCACTGTTTTTGCTGTGGCAGGATTTAGAGCGGCGCCGCTGACGCCGGCGCTTGGGCTGTTTCTTGGAGGGGCCATCCTCTGTTGTCCCATTGCCATTCCCATCTTTTGGGGTGACCACCATGTATATGTCGTATGACGAGGTGGCCTTCCAGTGCACTGTAGGCGCTGGTTCTTGGTTGTCTCCTACATCGTCGTCCATACCGTCGATGTCTTCGGAGTCGAAGTCGAGCATGTCGGTTAAATCATCGACAGTGGCTACAAAGTGGGTGGTGGGTGGGCGTTGAATTTCTTCATCGTCCGCATCCCAACCTTCCTGACCATAGTCCGGCCAGGGTTCTCCTGACAAAGAGAGAGACTTTAGTGAATTCAGGATGTCGCCAAAGGGTGAGTGCTGAAAGATGTCTGCGGCAGTGAACTCCATAATCGGCGCCCAATCGGATTTGATTGGCAGGGGCGTGGGAGGTTCGGAGTCCGGAGAGGAGTCCTGCACCTCGGAGTCACGGGCTTTGCAAAGGACAGGGATGGTGTTCGGCTCAATCGTTGTAGAGATCATAGCCCCCGAGGCGGTGTCCAGCCACTCGTCCTCGATCGGCGAAGTCGGCTCCGAGCTAAGGGTCGGAGCGGACTCTGGTGCGGCCTCCAGGGCACTGTTCGGTGGCAGAGCTAGATCATACCCATCGAGACAGTGCGGCGCACTTGGCTGTGGCTCGAATCTGTCGAAGATCAAGTCTCCGCGGATGTCAGTCGTGTAGTTCAAACTCCCAAATCTGACCTGATGGCCAGGGGTGTAGCTTTCGATCTGCTCCAGATGGCCAAGTGAATTGGCCCGCAGTGCAAAGCCACCGAATACGAAGAT
>NW_021244366.1:0-1475 GCF_002162155.2 Triticum dicoccoides | reverse complement strand
GTGATTATGATGCAACTGCTTCCGGTTGCATTGAGGGGGCTTCTACCGGAAAACGTTCGATTAGCCATTGTGAAGCTATGTGCATTTCTCAATGCAATCTCTCAGAAGGTAATCGATCCAGAAATCATACCAAGGTTACAGAATGATTTGGTGCAATGTCTTGTCAGTTTCGAGTTGGTGTTCCCACCATCCTTCTTCAACATCATGACGCACGTCCTAGTTCACCTATGCGAAGAGATTAACATTTTGGGTCCTGTATTTCTACACAATATGTTCCCCTTTGAGAGGTTCATGGGAGTCTACAAGAAATATGTTCATAACCGTGCTAGGCCAGAAAGAAGCATCTCCAAGGGCCATCAAAATGAGGAGGTCATTGAGTTTTGTATTGACTTTATTCCTGACCTTAAGCCGATGGGTGTTCCTGAATCGCGGCATAAGGGCAGACTGGATGGAAAAGGCACGCTAGGCGGGGAACAAATAATATGTATGGACGGACATTCTCTCACTGAAGCACACTACACAGTTCTACAGAATTCCACCTTGGTGGCTCCGTATATGGATGAACACAAGAATTTGCTACGCTTCAAACACACGGAGCGGTCTGATGACTGGATTACACGTGAACAAACCAGGAGTTTCGGCAACTAGTTGCAGACACGTACCATGCATGGCACCTCTATTGAAGATGACCTGTACTTGCTGTCCCAGTTACCATCTTCGAATATAATGACTTTCAAAGGGTACGAGATAAATGGTAATACATTTTACACGATCGCCCAAGATAAGAAGAGCACCAACCAAAACAGTGGTGTCCGCTTTGATGCAGAAACCAAGATGGGAAAGGAAACATATTATGGTTATATACAGGACATATGGGAACTTGACTATCGACGTGGTTTAAAGGTCCCTTTGTTTCGGTGCAAATGGGTCAATATGACACGAGGCGGGGTAACGGAAGACCCGTAGTACGGAATGACAACAGTGGATCTCAACAATCTTGCGTATGCAGACGAACCATTCGTCCTAGCCAATGATGTGGCACAGGTTTTCTATGTGAAGGACATGTCTACCAAGCCAAGAAAAAGAAAAGATAAGGAAGCGAATGCATCGTACGATGAGCCAAAGCGGCACATAGTTCTTTCTGGGAAGAGAAACATCATGGGAGTGGATGACAAGACAGACAAGTCAGAAGGTTATGAAAAGTTTGATGAAATTGCTCCATTCACAGTGAATATTGACCCGAGCATCCCGTTAAATGATGAAGATTTTCCATGGTTACGGCGCAAAGGGACACACGCGAAGAAAAAGTTTCACACCCAAAGATCTGGGATGTGATCGGCTTCAGTATCATCACTTTCTTCTGTGTTTCACACCCAGGAGGGAATGCCTGTAATAGTTACGGTAGTTATGTGTTTTGGCATTTGAAACGCGAAGAAATTTTATGTGCAAACAAATTCTTTTCATGCATTTACTGA
>NW_021244365.1:0-754 GCF_002162155.2 Triticum dicoccoides | reverse complement strand
CCGACGCGTCCGTTTCCCCCCTCCAAGTGCCAGCGGCGGCGCCGTCCGTGAGGGGAGGCACACCCCAGACACGTGTGCCGGGAGTTTGCAACCACCACAACACTTCCAAACTCGTGAGAGGCCGCCTACGCAAGATTTGGCGGCATGCTAGCCCCCGGAGGCCGCCGGCCACAGCCGTAGACGCGCGAAGGGCAATCCGCGTAGAGGGAATTTTTCGGATACTTCTCTATCACCAAAAATTATTAAAAAAATATTATCGTTCTTATAGCACATGTGCCCACGTCATGCAAAAAAACTCATGATTTTATCGCGCTCCGAGTATTTAATAATATTCACGCCGCATCGTTACCGCAGAATGGCTACTACCGTGTCATCGCCATCCGTGAGGGGGGCCACGCCCCGGAGACACGTGCCGCCTCTTCGGACATGCCACCACACCACCCCGCATGTATGAGGGCCCGGTGTGATGCTCCGGTGGCATTGCTACCCTCCCAGGGCCCCCGTCACGCCTAACCCTGTAGCGTTTGACCACGGGATCTAGCCCTTTGACTTTGCACGGACGGGATTTGACCAGTGGACCTCTCCACCCGGTTGTGTTAGGTCAGCCCATAGGAACACTTTGGAGCAACATCCGGGCCAGACCCACAGCAAGATACCCTCTGTGTAGACCCGACGCGTCCGTTTCCCCCCTCCAAGTGCCGGCGGTGGCGCCGTCCGTGAGGGGGGCCAAACCCCGGAGACGCGTGCCGCCTCT
>NW_021244364.1:0-885 GCF_002162155.2 Triticum dicoccoides | reverse complement strand
CGGTTTCTTTATTTAGGTTAGTTACTTATAGATCATTCGTTGGTTTAGGTCTTTCAGTGAACGCATTCATTAGGTTATATCTATTTAGCGAACATTCACTATTTAGTCTTTTTCTTTTATTTTAGTTTTCTGCCAGGGACCTGTTCGTTAGGTTTTATTTTACAGATTGGCCCCTGGTTTTCAAACGACCGCATCTTTTTACTCGTCCATCCAAATTAGATGAAACCAACGCCCACTTCTTCGTTACGATCTCCTCTATCCAGTAAAACAACTTAAACATGTTTTTGAAAATTTAAAATTTGAATTAGACCAGATTTGAATTCAAACTTCGTTTGATCGTAACTTGAGTTTCGTAACTCCGTTTGAGTTGATTCTTTTTGCAAATCGAAGCTCTTGACCTAAACTTTCTGATGAGGCCAAATTCACATAATTTTGGTACTGTTAGAAATTGTTTTATGTTGCAAGAGTTAATTGCTTGGTTTTGATGTTTTCCGAATTGTCTTCCTCGTTCTTTCCAATCTTTTGAGTGATTGCTTATGTGTGGTTACCATTGATTGCTTATGATAGATTGACCGGAGTGTGACGAGTAGAACTATCAAGAGTTTTGAGTGCGCATCATCTTCATCAACATTGTAGGCAAGTTCACACTTTGATCATATTCCTTTCATACCCAGTTTTTATGCATTAGTTTCAACCCTCAAACATTGCATGAGTAGGATTGATAACATGTGGGTATTGGGAAGTAGTTGATGAGGTAGGAACCTATTGCCCTGCATTCAAACCTTGGGAGTTACTTTTACATTATGCTTATATTGCCATGCTATGCTCGTAGATGTGGATTGGGTTTGAGAGTATTCATGACAGATGTGAGATTGTTAATTAATG
>NW_021244363.1:0-2813 GCF_002162155.2 Triticum dicoccoides | reverse complement strand
AACTTCGGGCGTTTGAGCTTGAGGTGGGGGAAGGATTCGATTGAGCACGGGAGGGAAAAATAAAAGCCTTGTCCCTTTATAAAGAGGGGGAATATCAAGCGTCTTCTCCGTGTCCACTTGGACTTGCCTATAATCTAGGAGTCCTAGAGGCGGTTGGGTTACCCACGTCCGTATTGATGAGAATCCCAGGATAAGGGGACACGATCTCTGCTTTAACAAGACGTGCCAAGGAAACTGCCTCGCATAACGCGCTGAGGTGGGATAATGAAACGACTCGGATAAAGGCTTGGCCGTGAGCAGGACACTATCTTCGTGTTCAAAACCTTCTATGAAGTACTTGGAGGAGGAACCCGCGTTGCAATGCCGAAGACAATCTGCGCGCCGGACTCGTCGTCATTGATGCCTGGTTCAGGGGCTACTGAGGGAGTCCTGGATTAGGGGGTGTCCGGATAGCCGGACTATACCTTCGGCCGGACTCCTGGACTATGAAGATACAAGATTGAAGACTCCGTCCCGTGTCCGGAAGGGACTTTCCTTGGCGTGGAAGGCAAGCTTGGCGATACGGATATAAAGATCTCCTACCATTGTAACCGACTTTGTGTAACCCTAACCCTCTCCGGTGTCTATATAAACCGGAGGGTTTTAGTCCGTAGGACAACATAGACATCAACAACCATACCATAGGCTAGCTTCTAGGGTTTAGCCTCCTCGATCTCATGGTAGATCTACTCTTGTACTACCCATATCATCAATATTAATCGAGCAGGACGTAGGGTTTTACCTCCATCGAGAGGGCCCGAACCTGGGTAAAACTTCGTGTCCCTTGCCTCCTGTTACCATCCGGCCTAGACACACAGTTCGGGACCCCCTACCCAAGATCCGCCGGTTTTGACACCGACAGCGCCCTCTCCCTCTCCCTCTCCATCTCCCTCGCCCTCGCCCTCACGGTGGAGGTGCAGCAGTTCAATCGGTGTCAGATTGCCAGAAGCATATTGTACTGTAGTATCATCGTTGTTGGACCTTCCGAAGAGGCGAAGAGCCAAGTGCAAGGTTCACGTGAGTACGAACTGTTGAACCTCCCGAAGAGGAAAAGAGCCAAGCGCAAGGTTTTATAGGAGTTGACGTCCTAGTAGGAGTGTACTAGTACAACTATAATGAACGATGCTACTGTATGATGCCGCCACGTCACGTATATCCAAAGTTGTGCCATCTTTTTTCTCAAAGAGCGTGTTGGAGCCCGTGCAACAACCGCACAAGTTGCACGTACACATAACACATTTACTAGTAATAAATTCTAAAGGACAAATGCCAGTATGCCAGACAAGTTCATCTCCAACTCATGTGATAAATTTGTGCACAACTAGTCTACATATATTCACAATGCTACCGTCCACAATTACCGTACTCCACATACACGTTATAGATGGGCTACATGTCCTCCTCCAGGTCCCAGTCACAGGTGTTCTTCATGGATGGCACGATCCATAGCGGTGGGCAACAGGAATCATTGTCGCAGCTTTCTAGTCCGGTTCCACACGATGGAGACTCATCCAAGCTGAAGCGGCATAAATCAGGGATAGCATGTCCCAGCATGTCGTTCATCCGGTGGTGCGCACTGAAGACACAACCATGCTTCATGAATGGCAGGCCTTCCGTGTCGTGCACGGAAGGTGGCATCCGCTTCACAATGGGGTAGCTGTCCCCGATGAAAAGCGAGTACTCTCCAAGAGTGTTCCTCGGCACCCACGTAGCATCACGGAGGTCGAACTCGGCGCCGTTCATCTGGTACACGCGGCATCCCAGATCTAGACGCATGGTGACGTACATAGTCAAGGTCCATGCATAATAATGTTGTGCTCAAATGTGGCGGTCAGTAATACTGTGCAGCAAATAGTACTACTCCGGTATAGAGGAAGTAAAATAACCGGCTTATTATATATAGCCACTCTTGGCTACATGGATGAGATAGTAAGACATGGAAAAACAAAAATGGTGGCAGCTAGTGGGTTCAAGTCTTCAAGGGCCTAGCTAGCTATACGCGTCCTCCAAAGTAAAAAGTAATCCTACTAGTACTACAAAGTATACTACTAGTACAACAATGAAAGAGAAGGCGAGAGGGTTAAAAAATGGAATACCTGGGTAGATGGTGACGGTCCGATCGTGGTAGATTATGTGACCATGTTGCACATCAGTGGTACCATGGGTAACGACTGCTAAGATAATTGATCCCAATATGCCAAAGTCAGCTACAAGGTTCTAGGTTAGACCGAATCGCGGATGCAAATGCACATCCAGGATCGGCGATCTTATTTTGATCGGGGGATGACTGGTCCCTGCAAAATAATGGAGTACCATTAGGGATGCAAATGATGGTTTGGGCATTCTGTTTGTAATCTCCCGTACCGTAGGATGTCAACCAGATGAAACAAGTCCCCTGGCTTGTCACCGCGAAGATGCGGCCTAGATGGCGCACCGCGTCTTCGAACGTGTAGGGGTACAAATCTGCCGCCACCAACATGCGCCAGCCTCTGCCGTTACTGCCTCCTGCATTGATGGCAATCCTTATGTCGAACACCGCGATGAGATAGTAATCGTCGTTGCCGCGTCGCTTTGTCGGCGGGTCCGCAGTTGCTATCTTCTTCAATCTCATGTAGGCATCATCATACGTATTCTTGCCCAGCCAGTCCGAAAGGCCGATCCCAATGGTGGAGAAGGGGTCTACCATAACGGCCGCACTGCTGTGGATGTTGTGCAAAATGATGGTGGAATCCGGCCGGAGGTATGCAAGCCAATCTTCGTTGGCACCGACCCAG
>NW_021244362.1:0-388 GCF_002162155.2 Triticum dicoccoides | reverse complement strand
GTAAGGAACGCAAAATCTGGGAACATGACACCGATTTGACGAAAACTAGGGCGGCAAGAGTGGAACAAAACACTAGGCGAGAGGCCGAGCCTTCCACCCTTTACCAAGTATATAGATGCATTAAGATAACACGGCAATATAATGATATCCCTACAATTAAATAAATGTTCCAACAAGGAACAGTCTCCAATCTTCACCTGCAACTAACAACGCTATAAGAGGGGCTGAGCAAAGCGGTAACATAGCCAATCAACGGTTTGCTAGGACATGGTGGGTTAGAGGTTTGACATGGCAATTTGGGAGGCTTGAAAGCAAGTGGTAGGCATCGTAGCATTGGCATAGCAAAAGAGCGAGCATCTAGCAAAGCAAAGATAGTAGTGATTTCGAG
>NW_021244361.1:0-565 GCF_002162155.2 Triticum dicoccoides | reverse complement strand
CGGAGGGGGGAAACGGCCATGTCGGGCCGACACAGAGGTAATCTTTGGGTGGGTTGGGCCAGGATGGTGTTGGGGGTGTAGCTATGGGCTGGGCTATGGCTACCACATGAAAAGGTCCACCAGTAAAACCCCGTTCGACGAAAGTCGAAGGGGTAGATCCGGCGGTCGTCTGTGTGAGGGTTAGACGGGACGGGTTACCTGGGGGTTAGCAATGCCGCCACGTGTTGCGGTGGGCCGTCCTACGCTTGTGGAAGCATGGTGGCAGGCGCATGCACCCGGCTCGCGGCTCCGGGGTGTGCCCCCCTCCACGGACAACAGTGTCGCCGCCACTTCGAGGGGGGAATCATGCGGGTACGACTGAATATATTTTTATTTTTTTACAGTACTTTACATCGGTGCCGAACTTGTCACCTGGATAACTAGCTTATGTAAAATTAATAATTATATTTTTAGGACATTTTTAAAATAAATTGAATTTAATGTAAAAAAACAAAAAAAACAGGTATGCCGACGGCATAACGGTCGGCATAGGTGGAAACAACCTATGCCGACGGCTACACCGTCG
>NW_021244360.1:0-543 GCF_002162155.2 Triticum dicoccoides | reverse complement strand
ATCCATCTTTTCACTCAAAGTATTAATATCTTCAATTGCATGCACGTTTTTACTAGTAGATCTTTCGGCATGCCATTTAGAGTAATTAGCCATAATATAATCTAGGAGTTTAGTAGCTTGTCCTCATGTAATTTCCATAAAAGTACCTGCCGCGGTAGAATCTAAAAGATTTCTAGATGCAAAATTCAATCCGGCATAAATTTTTTGTATGATCATCCATAAACTTAAACCATGAGTAGGGCAATTTCTTATCATCAATTTCATCCTCTCCAAAGATTGTGCAACATGTTCATGATCAAGTTGCTTAAAATTCATTATATCGTTCCTAAGGGAGATGATCTTAGCAGGAGGAAAATACTTGGGAATAAAAGCACCTTTACACTTATTCCATGAATCAATACTATTTTTAGGCAAAGATGAAAACCAAGCTTTAGCACGATCTCGTAGTGAGAACATAAATAGCTCCAATTTAACAATATCATTATCCACATCTTTTTCTTTTTCATATCACACAACTCAATGAAAGTATTTAGATGGGATGCG
>NW_021244359.1:0-1071 GCF_002162155.2 Triticum dicoccoides | reverse complement strand
GACATAATTTGCAAAAGGTCTTTTGACTATGTTCAGGATAATTAAGTTCATCTTATGAACTCCCACTCAGATAGACATCCCTCTGGTCATCTAAGTGATTACATGATCCGAGTCAACTAGGCCGTGTCCGATCATCACGTGAGACGGACTAGTCATCATCGGTGAACATCTTCATGTTGATCGTATCTACTATACGACTCATGCTCGACCTTTCGGTCTCCGTGTTCCGAGGCCATGTCTGTACATGCTAGGCTCGTCAAGTTAACCCTAAGTGTTTTCGCTGTGTAAAACTGTCTTACACACGTTGTATGTGAACGTAAGAATCCATCACACCCGATCATCACGTGGTGCTTAGAAGCGACGAATTGTAGCAACGGTGCACAGTTAGGGGAGAACACTTCTTGAAATTGTTGTAAGGGATCATCTTATTTACTACCGTCGTTCTAAGCAAACAAGATGCATAAACATGATAAACATCACATGCAATCAAATAGAGTAGTGACATGATATGGCCAATATCATATAGCTCCTTTGATCATCTTCGGGGCTCCATGATCATCTTGTCACCGGCATGACACCATGATCTCCATCATCATGATCTCCATCATCGTGTCTTCATGAAGTTCTCACGCCAACGACTACTTCTACTTCTATGACTAACGCGTTTAGCAATAAAGTAAAGTAGTTTACATGGCGTTCTTCAATGACACGCAGGTCATACAATAAATAAAGACAACTCCTATGGCTCCTGCCGGTTGTCATACTCATCGACATGCAAGTCGTGAATCCTATTACAAGAACATGATCAATCTCATACATCACATATATCATTCATCACATCCTTTTGGCCATATCACATCACATGGCATACCCTGCAAAAACAAGTTAGACGTCCTCTAATTGTTGTTTGCATGTTTTACGTGGCTGCTATGGGTTTCTAGCAAGAACGTTTCTTACCTACGCAAAACCACAACGTGATATGCCAATTGCTATTTACCCTTCATAAGGACCCTTTTCATCGAATCCGTTCCGACTAAAGTGGGAGAGACTGGCACCCGCTAGCCACCTTAT
>NW_021244358.1:0-840 GCF_002162155.2 Triticum dicoccoides | reverse complement strand
AAATCATTTTTACTGTTGGCTCAACCTTTTCGGTTTTCATTCTTCCGGAGTGTCTCAACAATTTTGGTGGTGTTTCTCGTCATCATTTGAAGACCGAAGAAGAGTTTTTCCTCTAAATCTTGTTCGTTCTCTCGAAGTTTCGTGGTTCTAGCTTCATGTTATCCTCGAGAATTATTCCATTCATCAGATATCCTTTTCTCAACCATCCGGAGTATTTCAGGAGTTGCTTTCTCTATCGATCATCTGGAGGACATCTTTTCGGAAGATCTATTCATTCTAAGTTTTCAGATTTGTTCTCCAATTATTCTATACCCGTGCCCCTTCGTTCGTCTCAATATCCTTCCGGTGCTTCGTTCTAGTATTTCTTCAATCAGTTCGCGTTCTCTATGTTCTATTCTCTCGAATTTCCCTCAAGTATCTTCGTGTTTTTCTAATTCTTCCCGGTGATTCATTCTCTTTCATCAATCATTTTCTAATTCTTACGGTGGTTCCTTCAGATTCTGTTTCCTTTGTTATCATATCAATTCATTCGTTCTTTCCAATCTACCGGTGGTTCATGAAGACTTTCTCAAGTTTTGTGCTATACCCCCCTTAATCCTTTTTAAGAAGAATAAATTCTAGTTTCAAGTGAGTAGTCCCTTCCTTCGGAGTTTGTTCTTGATGAATAAATTCTAGTTTCAAGTGTTTTTCATCTTTTCTTTTCTGGAGTTCCAAGTTTCCTCGGTGATCTCGTCTCGAACCTCCACCTGAATCGTCGCGAGGCTTAATCTTATTCTTTCTTCCTTAAATCTATCTCACCATCCTTTTGTCACCGGAGTTCTTCATGGTGGTTCTTCATGA
>NW_021244357.1:0-637 GCF_002162155.2 Triticum dicoccoides | reverse complement strand
AATGCCTTTCGGGCTCAAAAACACCAGCGCAACATATCAGCGCATGATTCAGACATGTCTGGAGAAACAGATCGGCAAAATAGTAGAGGCATACGTAGATGATGTGGTCATCAAAACCAAACATGTCGACTCTCTAATAGATGACTTGAGGCTCACATTCGACAACCTCCGAAAATACGACGTCAAGCTCAATCCAGAAAAATGCGTTTTCGGCGTACCAGTCGGAAAGCTCCTGGGCTTCATTGTCTCCAGTAGAGGAATTGAAGCTAATCCGGCCAAAATCCGAGCTCTGTCATAGTTGGCTACCCTAACAGACCTCAAACAAATCCAAAAATTAACTAGATGTGTGGCGAATCTAAGCCGCTTTATCTCCCGCTTAGGAGAAAAGGCATTACCCCTTTATCGCCTCCTTCGGCGCATCGAACACTTCGAGTGGACGGACGCTGCCACAGCCGGATTGGAAGAAATAAAAGCCATACTGGCAACCAACCCAATCCTGGCCGCGCCAAACATCGGCGAACCAATGTTGTTGTACATTGCAGCAACTCATCAGGTTGTAAGCGCAGTGCTCGTCGTCGAACGAGAAGCGGACGGACATAAATTGCCCCTTCAAAATCTGGTATATTATGTATCCACT
>NW_021244356.1:6111-8627 GCF_002162155.2 Triticum dicoccoides | reverse complement strand
CTTATTAATCAACTTGATCTCTGTCCAGGAGTTGCAACTAGTTTCTGGTGTTTGTAGGTAGTGTTAGTAGTCTACCAAGTGGCACCCGGTACAGGTGGGCTTGGGACAGACTAGGCACAGTGGCCCGGTGTACCAAGTGGCACCCGGTTGGTGGGCTTGGGAACCCTGCACACATCGTTTGGGGCCGTAAGCGACACCCCGGCCGGATCTCCTTGCGGATGGAACCCGAATAGGCGATAAACCTGGACTAGAGACTTGTTCGGTTAGTCAGGTCGTGGCCGACTCCCTCGCCCGGCTTCCGCTTGAAGGTTGCCGAGGTACATGACGTGTACAGGGCGATAAGTGGCGAAAGCGTGTGTGAAGAAGTACACCCCTGCAGGGTTAACATCATCTATTCGAATAGCCGGATTACTCGAATATGGAAACTTGGACCCCTTGCATAGTTCATAGACAAGTGAAAGTGGATACTCTAAAATACGCAAGATAAGCGTGAGTGCTATGGATGGCGTTCTCGTAGGGAGACGGGAGCGGATCCATAGTGGTGTATTGGTTGGTGAATATGTGGACTCGTGTGCGCCACCTCAAAAGAGTTGCTTGCAGTCGTAGTTCAGGATAGCCACCGAGTCAAAGCTGGCTTGCTGCAGTCAAACCCCTCCACCCCCTTGTCGATAATGATGCATATGTAGATAGATCTGATGTAAGTCTTGCTGGGTACATTTGTACTCACGTTTGCCTATTTTATGTTTTGCAGAGAGACTTCAGTCTCACTAGTAGTTCCGCGTGGACTTCGACGTTTAGCTTGTTACCTCAGCTACGATCTTGTGCCCTCGGCAGGATCTGGTAGATAGTCAGGCTTCTCAGCCTTTTTTCATTTATAGTTGTCTGTACTCAGACATGTTTAGCTTCCGCTTGTGCTTTGATTTGTATGCTCTGAGTGTTGGGTCATGAGACTCATGTTTGTAATACCTCGCTCCTCGGAGCCTAATAAATAATTACTTGAGTCGTAGAGTCATGTTGTGATGCCATGTTGTATCTGCACATATCGAGCATATTGTGTGTATGTTGGTGAAATGCTTGGTATGTGTGGGATCTAACTATCTAGTTGTTTATCCTTAGTAGCCTCTCTTACCGGGAAATGTCTCCTAGTGTTTCCACTGAGCCATGGTAGCTTGCTACTGCTCCGGAACACTTAGGCTGGCCGGCATGTGTCCTTCTTCGTTCCTGTGTCTGTCCCTTCGGGGAAATGTCACGCGATGAATACCGGAGTCCTGTTAGCCCGCCACAGCCCGGTTCACCGGAGTCCTGCTAGCCCAGTGCTACAGCCTGGATTCACTCGCTGATGACCGACACGTTCGATGTTGGGTCATGGATGCCTGTCCCTGTAAGTTTGTGCCACTTTGGGTTTACGACTAGCCATGTCAGCCCGGGCTCCTTACCATATGGATGCTAGCGACACTACCATATACGTGTGCCAAAAGACGCAAACGGTCCCGGGCAAAGGTAAGACGACACCCGTGGGAATACCGTGCGTGAGGCCGCAAAGTGATATGAGGTGTTACATGCTAGATTGATGTGGCATTGAGTCGGGGTCCTGACAGCGTTGGTATCAGAGCTTGACTGCCTGTAGGATTACCAAGCCAAACTGGTCGAAGTTGAGTCTAGAAATTCTTTAGTTATATGTAGGGGAATTGATTGTGGGATGAAACGTAAGGCTCTTTTTACTCCTTATACCTCATGGCCTTCTGATCTGAGTCATCATCTTCTCTTCTACGGGGATTAAGAACTAGGCTTTCTCTTCTTTCTATCAGGATCACGTGTTACTAATCCGTAGACTTATAGATTGTTGGATTAAGCCTCAGTTCAGTTTCTACCTCTGTATGTTAATTGTTGATCTCCAAACCTTGATATTGTGCTTCTGAGTGGTTATGCCACCATTTTTGTGAATGTCTCAAATCTTTTTTGAGCATTTACAGCCGTTACGCTGTCCGAGTCATCTCAGGTCTCTAAACAGTCTGATGCACTTGCAAATTCCTTCCTCCCGTTTCAATGTTCCTTTGGGCCAGATTAACCACACTAATCAATAAGTTGAGGTACTCTGTTACCTTGACATATATGTTGGAGATATTATTATGACCCTAGGTGTCTTAGGGGATCACCTAGTAATTTAGCCATGATTGGTGTCCCAGTGTGATGATTCTGGCCATCATTCTCGAAAGCATCCCGTGATGTTATTAGTTAGTAGGCATTCTATTTCTGGGTTTTGAACCCGAGATTCACTCTACTTACTTCATGTTGATAGGGTTTGCTAGTTCCTTTAGGATATTAGTAACCTTTGCGATAGTCCTTGAAGTCCGTGGTATCTTCTTCTTCCAAATACCATGAACTACTTATGGCAGAAGTTCCTCGTTGAACTGAAATATCACAACAGGATTATTCTTGATGAGTTCTCCATTATATATTGTGGCTCTGCCAGTCCTACCTCTCTGCATGGGTTATCTGGAAGAAATGTTGGTCTC
>NW_021244356.1:0-1916 GCF_002162155.2 Triticum dicoccoides | reverse complement strand
CCACGATGCCACGAACCCCCCCCTGGTGGCCCTCTCTCCTCTCCCTCACTCGCTGCTCTCCTTCCCCTCTCCCTCTTCGTTCTTCGCCCGAACAGAGAGCCGCCGCCGTCGTTCGCTGCCACCACGCCCACCATGCTCCTCTCGCCTCCCCGTGTAGTCTACAAACTCCGCCACTGCCTGTTACGTCGCCTCGAGCAAGCCCCGAGCGCTCGGACGCCCCAACTCGACCGCATCGACTCGTCTTCAAGCTTCGGTCGCCGGAGATCCCCGTCGCTGTCCCGTCGCCCCAGGCCTTCCCCGAGCACGCCGACCGTCTCATCGTGATCTCCGTGAGCCCCTGCTTCGTTTCCCCCTAACCCCATGTCCGATTTCGAGCTCCAGCCGCTCCCTCCACCGGAGCCGAGACGCTCCGCCGCACGGGCTCGTCGCCGGTGAAGCCCCGGTGACCTTTTGGTCCCACGCATGCGTACGTTGCACTCGTTACGTCCCGTAGAGTAAATCTAGCGCGACAACCGTCTTGTTTGCACACCGCAGCGCCGGTCCCGCGAACCCCCGAGCTCCGGCCGCCGCCGGGGTCGATGTCGCGCTCAACTCCGGCCACCCCACGCCCTCTCGTGGGTCCCCCTAGATGCGCGGGAGCACGGGCTCCCTCTTGGTGCCCTCAGCGCGACCAGCCGCGGGCTGTAGCACCATCCCGAGAAACTCCGGCAAGGTCCCGCCGTCGCCATGGTCGCCGGCGTCCCTAGCCGACGTGGCCGCGTGATTAGCACTAATCATGGCCAGCTAACCTCCCCAGAGCCGCTGACGTATGGGCCCCACGCCCTTATTTAATCCTTATCTTTTTCTGTTAAGTTTTAATCTAACCACCATGGGCCCACACGTCAGCTTTGACCAAGCTGACGTGGCTGTTGACCTGGTCCCACCTGTCATTGTCACTAACCAGCACTAGTCACTGACCAGTGGGCCCCACTGGTCAGGTTTGACCCGAGCCAGCCCAGTTGACCCTGCTGACGTCACTATGACGTGGGGCTGACGCAATAAGTATTTTCTGGATTTAAAAATAAGCAGGAAATTTCAGGAAATAGCTAAAACTTCAATAAATCATAGAAAATTAACCGTAACTCCAAATTAAATAATTTATATATGAAAAATTATCAGAAAAATTCAAGGAATCCATCTGTACCATTTTCATGCATGTTAGAACAACTTTTGGCTGCTGTTTAGCACAAATCAATTAAATGGCATTTGATTAATCACATATGGAGTTTGAATTTGAATCTTGTATTCAAACCAACTTCATTTAATCTGTTGCTAGTTGCATTAGCTCAAAACACATTCATTTTGCCATGTCATGATCATGCATCATATTGTGCATTGCATTGATTGTGTTCCCTTCCGTGTTGCCGGTATTTGTCCCCTCTCGATAGGCGTGATACCGATGATGTGATCGTTGACACTGATGAAGACTCAATGTTATCTTCAGAAGTGCCAGGCAAGCAAAAACCCCTTGTTCATTCCGATAAAATCCCACTCTCTCGCTCCTGCTCTCTTTTACTGCATTAGGACAACAACGATATATTTGTTACTTGCTGCGGTAGCTGAACTCTTTATCCTTTGCATGACCTGTCATTGCCACAGTAAATAGATGAAACCCACTAGCATGAGTAGGAGTTGTTTGAGCCCTGATGTGCCTACTCATTTATGCTTGTTTGTCATGCCTGCTACTGCTTAGAGTTGAGTCAGGTCTGATTCATCAGGGATGAATCAGAGGCGTGTGAACATGTCCCACGGTGTGTGAGCTAACTGTGTGAACACGATTTGGTAAAGGTAGCGGTGAGAGGCCATGTAGGAGTACATGGTGGGTTGTCTCATTGCAGCCGTCCTCAGGAACTGAGTTCTGTGTTTGTGATCCATGA
>NW_021244355.1:0-602 GCF_002162155.2 Triticum dicoccoides | reverse complement strand
AAATGATCTAATAATTCATCTATGCCAAATGGCACAAGTTGGAGAACAAGATAACTTGGTCAAAGTGCCCCAAAACCCTTCTTGTCCAGAACCAAATTTGAACAACTCTACATTGGAAACTTTCTCCTTTTGATCTCAACTTTTCTGGGCATGTTCAGAACCTCAAATGATGACACTACACCAAGTGGTGCATCAAGGAGAAGTGATTTGCTCAACTAGATCTACACAAGTTCATTTCTGCTAATTTCTAGGGTTTACCAAAGTTGCATTGTCAACTTTCTTCAAATGAGCTCCAAATTGGTGGAAGGCCCTAATTATATGTGTCATTTCACCCTATGGAGTCTCATGGCAGATGCAAATCATCTACTTGCCCAAACCATCATCAAACACCTTCTGCCACTTTACCAAAATCCCATTTTTGGCCACTTCCACTAATCTCCATAAGTTCTCCTTTTTACCACATCCCCTCCTAGTCCCCCTTTACCTCTGGTGTTCTTCCCTGCCCGAGAGGCAATGATGAAGGGGAGCAGAGACCCATTTTTCCTCTCTGGGCAGCCACTTCCCCCTCCCTTTCTCATCTCTCTCTCACTCCTGGCATGTTA
>NW_021244354.1:0-1075 GCF_002162155.2 Triticum dicoccoides | reverse complement strand
AAAATGACCGACGCATGCTTCGACGAGAACATGTCATTCTGGCACGAACGTCTTCCCAAGGGGAACAAGTGCCCGACCAGTTTGGAGGAGGCGAAGAAAATCGTGTGTCCTCTGGATTTACCACACGTGAAATACCATGTGTGCATGAACAATTGCATCATTTATCGGAACGAGCACGCGGAGTCTACCATATGTCCGGTGTGCGGCGTCACTCGATACAAGAAGAGGAAGAAAGCTCCTCGAAAAGTGGTGTGGTACTTTCCGATCACTCCTCGTCTGCAGCGGTATTTCGCGGACCCTAAGGTAGCAAAGCTCCCGCGTTGGCACGCGGATAGGGAGGAGAAGAAGCGAGAAGATGACGCAAATGATCCGGAGATAGATAAACAGACAAGATGTTGAGTCACCCTAAGGATGCGAGCCAGTGGCAAGCGTTGAACTTCGAAGACCCAGAATTTGGGAACGATCCAAGGAACATCGTGCTGGGCGCGAGCACCGATGGAGTCAATCCGTTTGGCAGCCAGAGAAGCACACATAGCACCTGGCCTATGTTTGTGTGGATGTACAACCTTCCCCCTGGTTGTGCATGAAGAGGAAGTACATTCACATGAGTATGCTAATTGAAGGACCGAAACAACCAGGAAATGACATCAATCTGTATCTGGGGCTGCTGAAAGAGGAGCTTGACACGCTGTGGAAAACGCCAGCCAATACGTGAGATGCCGCAGAGAAATAATATTTCCCTATGAGAGCCGCACTGCTCACGACGGTGCACGACTATCTCGGTTACGGATATGTCGCGGGGCAGGTGGTCCACGGATTTTCTGGATGCGTCAGGTGCATGGATGACACAACGTATCGCCAGCTAGATAGAGATCCCGGGTCTTCGAAAACCGTGTTCATGGGACATCGAAGGTGGCTTCGCGACGATGACCCGTGGAGAAAACGCAAGGATCTGTTCGATGGTGAAACCGAACCCCGAGGACGCCCACGTACGAGGAGCGGCGAGGAAATAGATGAGCTGTTGAAAAATTGGAAAGACTGCCCACTGCCGGGAAAGAAGTAAAAGGCGCCAGAG
>NW_021244353.1:0-876 GCF_002162155.2 Triticum dicoccoides | reverse complement strand
CGAGGCGGACGTCGTCGCGGTAGCGACGACGGACGCCGAGACGAGCACGTGACACCATTCCTACCTTGTCTTAGCGTAACGCGAGTCGAGGCAGACGTCGTCGCGGTAGCGACGACGGATGCCGAGACGAGCACGTGACACTATTCCCACCCTGTCTTAGCGTAACGCGAGTCGAGGCAGACGTCGTCGCGGTAGCGACGACGGATGCCGAGACGAGCACGTGACACCACTGCCACCCTGTCTTAGCATAACGCGAATCGAGGCAGACGTCGTCGCGGTAGCGACGATGGACGCCGAGACGAGCACGTGACACCACTGCCATCCTGTCTTAGCGTAACGCGAGTCGAGGCGGACGTCGTCGTGGTAGCGACGACGGACGCCGAGACGAGCACGTGACACCACGGCCACCCTGTCTTAGCGTAACATGAGTCGAGGGGGACGTCATCGCGGTAGCGACGACGGACACCGAGACGAGCACGTGACACCATTCCCACCCTGTCTTAGCGTAACGCGAGTCGAGGCGGACGTCGTCGCGGTAGCGACGACGGATGCCGAGACGAGCACGTGACACCACTCCCATCCTGTCTTAGCGTAACGCGAGTCGAGGCGGACGTCGTCGCGGTAGCGAGGACGGACGCCGAGACGAGCACGTGACACCATTCCCACCCTGTCTTAGCGTAACGCGAGTCGAGGCGGACGTCGTCGCGGTAGCGACGACGGACACCGAGACGAGCACGTGACACCATTCCTACCTTGTCTTAGCGTAACGCGAGTCGAGGCGGACGTCGTCGCGGTAGCTTCGACGGACGCCGAGACGAGCACGTGACACCACTGCCACCCTGTCTTAGCATAACGCGAGTCGAGGCGGACGTCGTC
>NW_021244352.1:0-1893 GCF_002162155.2 Triticum dicoccoides | reverse complement strand
GATCCAGCATGCAAGATAAGGCGTCGGCCACAAAATTAAAGAGGATGTGCGAAACCGGGTCACCTTGCCGCAGGCCACAACCGTTGGCAATGTATTTGGTGATGGTGCCGTTCACTGCCACAACAGTATACCCACCAGAAGCAAGTTCCAGCAACCTATGCATAAAACCAGCACCATATCCTTTGGCATGGAGAACCTGACGTAGGAAATCCCAACTAATAGAATCATAAGCCTTCTCGAAATCAGGTTTGAGAATAATAGCGCAAGAGCCTACTCCTGAGGTCATGCACAATTCCGTGTAAACAGAGAACACCATCCAGAATGTACCTCCCCCTGATAAAAGCAGTCTAGGTGGGGCTAATAGTACGGTGGGCAATCGGCGACAACCAAGTCGCCAGCCCTTTGGAGGGGAACTTGGCAAAATTATTAATCAAATCAATAGGGGGAAATTCAAAAATAGTCTCAGCACCCTTTACCTTGGGGATAAGAGATAAGATAGTGTAGTTCAACCAAGATGTCTATCGTCCCTAAACAAAAACCTTGGAGGACAGCACAAACGAAAGGGCACAACACAGGCCAGAAACGACGAAAGAAAGGAATAGAAAACCCATCAGGGCCTGAGGCCGAATTAATATTAGGAGAGTTGATCACCAATACGATCTCCTCCAAGGACAGAGGGATCATAAGTGCCACTAGATCATGATGGCGCGCGTTGCCGCGCCCATCTATTTTGTCACTAAAATAATAGTGATTGATGTAAATATATGATTGGATTAAAGTTAGTAACAAAACCAAGATGTATGGTATTTAACGACAGAAGAAAACTGAATATTAGAAAATAAAGCACCGGTAATTCTGCTTAGCAGACTGCAGCTATAAAATCAGTTACCCAATTCATGCATTGTCTATTCTGACAACACAACAACAAATCTACAGTCCAGCTCAAATAAAATACAATAAATATACAAATATATGAGAAATCCCTTAAGGTACAGTATTCCTTGGATAGATGCACGTTTAGCTAAACTGCAACATGCCATCGATAGCTAATAGCCAAAAAAACACTCTGCTACTTTTCTCAATTATTATGTGCGAGCCTTAGAACCACCGAAACCAAAGCATAAATAGGAGAGAAAGCACACCAGGTGTAGATCAACATGGTATGGTATTGGAATCAAAATGGTTTATTATCTCTAGTGACATTAACTACCTTCCTGTAGAACACAATGATGAAGTTGTCAGTATTATTTTACAGAAAAATGTAATGCAAATAGAATGTGTACAAATGGGAAAACTCTGGTCTGTGCAAGTCGCGGCAAACATGGTTCACCTTATAATTTTTATTATAACAGATAGTTATGTATGGAATGCAATGCCATGTTAAGCTAAGGAAAATAATGTGGACAATTATAGAATTCTATAGATAATGTAATCAAACATATATGTAAGAAGCATGATCCAAATAGTACAATGTATTGGTTGTCTTTTTGGCTTACGTTTTATTTGATATTCAATAACTTTTTTTAGTTGGGTTGTAAGTTGGCGTATGATTTCTTCTAATACAGGTTAAGTAAAAACCTGCAAACAGGGTAATTGTACTGATCTACAATAGCATCGAATATAAGGTTTTGACACCCATTGTTACGATTTTAGTAAACTAAAATATTAAAAAGAAGGGTGAACCCATGAATATACCAAACGTGCAAGGTGGGAAATAAAGAAAAGAATCACCAGAGACGATGGAAAACTGCACGTATGAGTAGACCCCTCTGACATGCAACATCGCCAGAGTGATGTCAATGACAACCCAAATACTACCTCTGTAAACTAATATAAGACGTTTTAGATCACTAAAGTAGCAGTGACCGACACTCCAATTCTCAAAATGCTATA
>NW_021244351.1:0-1183 GCF_002162155.2 Triticum dicoccoides | reverse complement strand
AGGAGGAGGACGGTTTAATTACATCACAAATAAAGTTTCACTGCGCATAACTCAAAGTTTTGTCATACAGAAAGTATGGGCTAAATAGACACATTGTCATATATCGACAATCACTCCAACATGTCGTGCCATCCATTGATGTCAGGGAGATAGTCCCCGAGCTTAGTGAAAGGCTTCATGTCGAGACGCTGAGAGGCTATCCATGTTCAGACGTCTTCCCGCGACATTTGTCCTTCTTCATAGAACATCCCTGTTTTTCCGACGACCTCCTTCATGATGATTTGGGCAAGTTCGCGCTGGATGTGATAGAACTCAGCTCGAAGTCGATGATCCTCGATATCTCCTATGCCCTTTGCCCATTGCAGAATATGGGCATCGCCGGATCTAGGTGACATGCGAAGGTTCTGGTGATCCCGTCTGTACTCCAGCATGTGGTGTAGGACATAGAATCCATCATTAAGAGAATCGCTCGGTTGCTGGATGCAACAGAAGTCGGTCTTATGGGCGAAGGCGACCCTGCCGCCCCTTTTCTTCTTGTCCCTGACCTCTCCACCCCTTGCTTGGTAGTAAAACATAGCACTGTCGAGAACATCCTTGATGTGGGTGTAATCCTTTTTGTGAATGTTCTTTGATGAGTCCAAGTAAAGAGCGTGGGAGAATTGGGGGTATAGGATGATGAGGACGGCGCGCCCGCCGCTACGCAAAATAAGTACACCTCAAATTACTTAGCCTCCACCGTGCAAATGAATGATTGAAATCGAAGGAAGGATAGCAGCGTAGATGACTTACACGAGATGATAAGGCACGAGAATCGCCCCCTTGTCCTTATTGGCGAGCATGAAATTGACGGTGTATTCCCTCGCGTATACACGCTACTCTGCGCAGACTCCCAAGAAGCCCTCGTGCATGTAGTACGGGTCAGTGACATAGATATGAGATATTTGCTCAACCCCGATGATGTAGTTCATGTGCAAGGCATAAAGGCGGACTAACGTAAAATCTAGCTTCTTCACGTGAAACATGTCAAATATGTAATCGAATCGGAGGAAGAACTTATCCGCGGGGAAGCTGTCGACGTACGACCTTTGCCGCGGAACGTTAACCACGGGTATCCTGGATCTGTCGAGGCGATGAGGCCTTTCTCTACCCGCAGCACATTGTCATGAAGTCTCCTTAGATCGCC
>NW_021244350.1:0-944 GCF_002162155.2 Triticum dicoccoides | reverse complement strand
AATATTAGTCTCATTAAGCTCTTCATGTTAGTGTCATTTGCTTGCATGTTACTGTCCATATTGACACCATTATCATCGTTGCAAAAGTGCTATAAAATGTTAACTGATGTTTGTTAACAGAACTTGATGATTTGTCATTTTCGTTGCATTTCGTGTGTGCATCCTATGAGCATGATGTCTACATGTTTTATGATCACCATCATGCCATACTTACAAGGGTGCAAATCTTGTATATTTTTGATCTACGTCGTGACTAGAACAAGCATGTAAAGTAGGCTCCATAATGTTGCTGTTTTCAGACACTGTGATTTTGCTGTCCTTTTCCTGTTACATTTTGACGCCATGTAAACTTGTTGCTACCATGAGCTCCATGCACATTTTGTGATAGTTCAGTAAGAGTGTTGTGAAGATGTGATACTGCTCTATCCGTTCATGCATATGCTTGCAATTATGATGTACCCTGGCTTGTCATTACCATGCTCTACTTTTGCTATATTTTATTCCTAGCAGATTGTTAACATGAGATTCATTATTGCCATGTGTTTTGCCAGTAATCCATGCAACCTATGAACTTGCTCTTTCAATGTTTAGCTTCATGAACATGTATGCCTATTGTTGGTATGCTTTTGTTGTCATGTAATGCTCTGTGGTGAGTGGCATGAGCTTGCAAAGTTGCTATCATGAATCTGTTTTGCCATGTCCTGAGATTCCACTAAGTCTGAATCTGGTTATAAAACTTTTCATGTTTGCATGGGCGCCACGTCATTTTCCAAGCATCTTTGGTTAAAGTTCAATAAGGGTGTTTTGTTCTGTGTGTTTAGTAATAACATGCCATGCCTTTGTGTGCCATGTTATGTTCCTATAGCATGTTGTTTGCTTGCTCTAAACATTGCTTCCTGATGCTCTTTTTGTCATGTTAGTAATTTCTCCAAGTTTGTGAAGCT
>NW_021244349.1:0-1055 GCF_002162155.2 Triticum dicoccoides | reverse complement strand
CTGCACACTCAAAACACGTTGAGCAACTAAACATTCATACCTGTCAGCGTCTTCAGGAGCCATGTATTGCGTCTCATGATCAGAATCATCTCCACCATGTTCTTCACGTGTAATAAGAGCCAAAGTCTCCTCATCATAGTCACTAGCAGACTCATATCCACCATCCGTGGTAGCAATCATCACACGCGGAGATTTGCATTCTCTCGCATAATGACCTCCTCCCTTACAACGACGACAAATAATATCACTTGTGTGCCCTGTGGATGCCATGGAAGAAGAAGAACACTGTGCAGGCCCCGTAGGTGCGCTCTTGGCAGATAATGGTGGTTGTGCATGTTTTCTTGTATCACGGCTGGAGGTGGCACCGGATGGAGGTGCTGGTGCAGTTGAAGTAGAAGATGCACGTGGTGTCCATGATGAAGGTCGGCCTGCAGAAAAGTTAGTTCGCCCCAATGCTTGTCGATCCTGCACTTCACGTTCAGCTTTACAAGCAAGATGGAATAAACGAGTCATATTAGTATACTCCTTATAGTCTAGAATGGTCTGAATCTCTCTATTTAATCCACCCAGAAAACGTGCAAGCATAGCTTCATGCTCCTCAACAATACCACATCTAATCATGCCAGTTTGTAATTCCTGATAATATTCTTCTACAGAATTTTTCCCTTGTCTTAAACGCTGCAATTTTTGAAGCAATTCACGTTGATAATATGGTGGAACCCAACGCGTACGCATAGAGGCAAAGGTGTCCCGTCTTTCGATGAGATGATGGATATCGCTTTTGTGGAAGTCGACTTTGATGATCCGACTACGAACGTACGAGGACGTCGCGCCTTAGCAATCGCTAAACCAACTCCGAGAGGTTATTGACCACGCCGAAGCACGATCAACCTGACCACGAGGGTCTGTTTCCTGCGAGCAAACGAAGAACAAGCAAGAAACTAAGATTGCAATCTGGATATTGCGAATATAAGATGAAAGCTTTATTGATCAAGGTGGGGTTCTGTGACGCCTTTGTCTGGTCGTTGAACACAAACGAAGTACGCGAAGTTGCA
>NW_021244348.1:0-545 GCF_002162155.2 Triticum dicoccoides | reverse complement strand
AGGAATGCTTTGGGTGTACCAAACGTCACAATGTAATTGGGTGGCTATAAAGGTGCACTACGGGTATCTCCGAAAGTGTCTATTGGGTTGGCACGAATCGAGACTGGGATTTGTCACTCCGAGTGACGGAGAGGTATCTCTGGGCCCACTCAGTAGGACATCATCATAATGTGCACAATGTGATCAAGGAGTTGATCGCGGGATGATGTGTTACGGAATGAGTAAAGAGGCTTGCCGGTAACGAGATTGAACAAGGTATCGGCATACCGACGATCGAATCTCGGGCAAGTACTATACCGGTAGACAAAGGGAATTGTATAAGGGATTGATTGAATCCTTGACATCGTGGTTCATCCGATGAGATCATCGTGGAACATGTGGGAGCCAACATGGGTATCCAGATCCCGATGTTGGTTATTGACCAGAGAGATGTCTCGGTCATGTCTGCATGATTCCCGAGCCCGTAGGGTCTACACACTTAAGGTTCGATGACACTAGGGTTATAGGGAAAGTATGTACGCAGTTAACGAATGTTGTTCGGAGTC
>NW_021244347.1:0-1362 GCF_002162155.2 Triticum dicoccoides | reverse complement strand
GTTGGATCAAACTGCAAAGTTAAGCGTGCTCGGGCTGGATTAGTGTGAGGATGGGTGAAGATACTAATGGTGTGGTACTAGTGGCGCACCTGTAGCGCGCCATTAGTAGGCTAGCCATAGAAGGCCTTTTCCTAGTAGTGTGGAGTCGGGCATGAGGTACGCTAGCCATAGGAGGAGCCTCATCTCGGGGGAGGCTTCACGCCGGCGAATCCCGGCCAAGACGAAGAGCACCACCAAAGCGTGAGAGGCCCTCCAGCCATATTAGTTGCTCCTGGTTGTACCCCACGATGGTCTGCAATGAATGATTCTATCTCAGACCCATACTAAATTTGGATAATACTTTCTTCATTTTTATATACAAGACCGCAAACTTAAATTACAGGTATTAATGTAAAATTTAACAAATTTTTTGCAGCCCAACTTTTTTTCTTGTTTACTGAGATAATTAATACACCGCCATGCATATAAGAAAACTGAATGAATAAATAGCTAAGTGTCATTATGACTCTAAGTATAAACAAGTTGCTAGTACGAGAAAATATCATTAATTTTTGCCTTGATTACTGATGGTGGCCTTATATAGATGTAAAATGTATATATTTCATAGTGGCTTTGTATAAGTAAATGGAGGGAGTACCATAAACACATGAATCTCCAGGGTATGTAACTATGCAAGTATAGTACTGAAAGTTAAGCTAATTCTCGGTTATCTAAAATTTTCCAACTTATGTAATTGTAGCACTGAGCTTAAGCTAATTGCCAAATATACCCAGCTGCATGCATCATTGCTTAGCAGAAAATGTACTCCTAACAAATATAACTAATGCTCGCTCGACTACATTTCACAAGGGATGGTGTATACGTACCACCCAGGCAGCAGTAATGCTGCAGCGCGCGCCAAGCCCCAAATCAGTCTCTCTCTGGTTGCCAAGATGAGGAGGAGGCGGCGGGGGCGGCCGGCCGGCCGGCAGCGAAACAGGAAATTAACGGCGGAAAGGCCGGAGGTGGATGGCGCCACTGAAGGGATAAGGAAGCTCCATGGTTTGTAGTTGTAGACGCTGGATGGATATGCAACCAGAACTTGGTGATAAGGAGGCAGGCTGGGGTACTAATACACTTGTAAATTGGACCAGTAATAAGCTGGCAAGCTGGAGTACTAGGCTACACTTGTAAACTGGACCACAGTACCGGCCGCTATCCAGTGGGATCCCCGGCCAGTGCCTGCTGGGATACATCTACCACTCTCTGGGTCTCCTTCTCTACGGTACAGGCCACACTAGGTAGTGAGAAAGTATTGTTGGAAATATGAGCAATTTACCAAATGATTTTATTAACAGAAATACTAGATAAAGCATGACTAAT
>NW_021244346.1:0-1015 GCF_002162155.2 Triticum dicoccoides | reverse complement strand
CCGAACGAGATGCAGCTCGGGCGCAGCATGAAGATCATCCAGCGGATCTCAGAAGCCAGCAGCGGAGAAGCAGTGTGGCTTCCACGGAGGCCCCACCGGCTGGTGCAGATGCACCGACGATCGAAATTACTGCACCTGAGCCTCTGGTGGTCGAAATTACTGCACCGGAGCCTCTGGTGGTCGAAATTACTGCACCGGAGCCTCCTCGCTACCCCGTGGACGATATAAAGGAGATGAAAGAATGTCATCTGTATTATCCTATCGGGAACATGTCCGTGAAGGTAGCCATCGGCAGTGCTTTACCATGTTTACCTGGAGCACTCCACCACAACACCCCCATTCAAGATGGCTATGCTCGTGTCACGGTGGAGGACATAGTCCAAGGGTTTGAGGACCTGGAGATTGACATTGCTACACCTGAAGGGGAGAAAAGACTTGGAGATGTCAAGCGCCATTTCATTCTATGGAAAAAGAAGTTTATCAAGTTTCCAGGCGAGGCGCCAAGGACAACAAGTCCACCCCCCTACGGTGGTGGCAGTTCACCTACACCTCCGTCACGTCAGCCGACGCCCCCCAGTCCACAACGTCTGGCGGGTGATCAGACGCCGCCCCCTAGTCCTCGTCCGGCGGGTGATCAGACGCCGCCCCCCAATCCACCTCCGGCAAAGAAGCAGAAGCAGTCCTGGATTATTAACCCGGACCCTTATGTACCTAAGACCACAAAGGTACCGGAGCCATCATTGAAGCCTCTCCCCACAAGGCCTTGGGAACGTAGTGCCGAGGAAACTGCCGCGGCCGCGGCTGCTGATCATGAGAAATGGAAGGCGGACTGCAAGAAGAAAAGAGAGCCCGAGCCCAAGCCAGTATTTTCTGATGAGCAAAAGAAGTGGGCTAAGTCATTTTTGAGCACACCGTCCCAAGCCGCGAAGAATCTGCCTGACGACTATGCACGTGAACTTCGTAGGCAGGCACTCATGTTGAAGGAGAAGAAAGAGCGGGCGGAGAACCAGGAGAA
>NW_021244345.1:0-543 GCF_002162155.2 Triticum dicoccoides | reverse complement strand
TTAATTCGAGAACAAGACTTTGACAGACATGCCTTATAGGTTGACAAAATTCATGTCACTTTTTTGGGAAGATGTCATGAAGTAACATGATAGACCTTCTTTCAAGCCAATTAACATGTGTTCAAAAAAACAAGTACTCCCGCAAGACCTGGAGGTTAATTCGAGAACAAGTACCTCGAGGTTAATTTGACACACATGCCTTATAGGTCGACAAAAGTCATCTCACTTTTTTTGGAAAGATGTCGTGAAGTAACACAGTAGACCTTCTTTCAAGCCAATTAACTTGTGTTCAAAATTTTTTTAATCAAAAAGTAACGTGATAGACCTTCGATTAACATGCATTGAGAAAAAAGTACTCCACAAAGACCCAGATGTTAATTCGAGAACATGTACCTCGAGGTTAATTTGACAGACATGCCTTATAGGTTGACAAAAGTCATATCACTTTTTTTCGAAACATGTCGTGAAGTAACACGACAGACCTTCTTTCAAGCCAATTAACATGTGTTCGGAAAACAATTTTTTTCAAAAAGTAAGGCGATA
>NW_021244344.1:0-395 GCF_002162155.2 Triticum dicoccoides | reverse complement strand
TGTTACCTTCATCGAAGGGGCCGAACTAGTATAAAACCCTCGTGTCTTTGTGTCCGCTTTAACCCCTTCAAGTAAACTCGTAGCGATGGCTCCGCGACTAAGTCCTTTTGCTAGGACACCTGCCGTGACAAATCCACGACAGTTGGCGCCCACCGTGGGGCTATCGCACGATGGTTTGACGATCTTGGAGGGCAAGCTCAAGGGACTCGAAGGCTATGTTGTGGGCCGGATGACCAAGAGTCGTCGGGGCAGGATCTACATCGACGATGCAGGATGGGGTCCCGAGGCCGATTCAATCGAGTATGGTTACCGGGTCCCCTTTGGCAGCGTACACGTCTTCATCGGCAAGATCGGTGAGCCTGGGCCTGAGCCAGACATCTACACCGACCCCGTCG
>NW_021244343.1:0-1271 GCF_002162155.2 Triticum dicoccoides | reverse complement strand
CCGCCACGCCCGCGCCGCGCCCCGCCAGCAATGCTCCCCGCCACGCCTGCGTCGTGCCAGCCTTCGTCGCGGGTGCCGGGGTCGCGCGCCAAAGCGGTGGAGAAGAATGAGAGAAAAGGAGGATAGAGAGAGAGGGGGATGGGTGGGTGGGTGGGCCCCTTTGTTTCAATGACAAGCAGGCCAGGCCTCACGTGCGAAGGGACAGGGGCGGACGAGGACTATGTAGAAAACGTCTGGATGTGTCCGTTTCAGACGCAAATCCAGACCAAGTTTGCGTCCAGGATGGGGCGAGGCGGATCAGAAACGGACGTTTTCTGCGGATGGGGTCGCGCGTTGGGATGTCTCGTATGTCCGTTTATCCCCAAACGGACAACCCTGGATGATTTGGGGTCGCGCGGTGGAGTTGGCTGATACGTCTCCAACGTATCTATAACTTTTGATTGCTCCATGCTATATTACCTACTGTTTTAGACTATATTGGGCTTTATTTTCCACTTTTATATTGTTTTTTGGGACTAACCTATTAACCGGAGGCCCAGCCCAGAATTACTGTTTTTTTCCTATTTCAGTGTTTCGGAGAAACAGAATACCAAACGGAATGAAACCTTCGGGAACGCGATTTTCTCATCAGATAAGACCCAGGAGACTTGGACCCTCCGTCAAGAAAGCCAGGAGGCGGTCACCAGGGTGGAGGGCGCCCCCCCCCTAGGGCGCGCCCCTGCCTCGTGGGCCCCTCAAAGCTCCATCGACGTACTCCTTCCTCCTATATATACCTACGTACCACCAAATGATCAGATACAGAGCCAAAAACCTAATTCCACCGCCGCAACTTTCTGTATCCACGAGATCCCATCTTGGGGCCTGTTCCGGAGCTCCGCCGGAGGGGGCATCGATCACGGAGGGTTTCTACATCATCATCCAAGCCCCTCTGATGAAGTGTGAGTAGTTTACTTCAGACCTACGGGTCCATAGTTAGTAGCTAGATGGCTTCTTCTCTCTTTTTGTATCTCAATACAATGTTCTCCTCCTCTCTTGTGGAGATCTATTCGATGTAATCTTCTTTTTGCGGTGTGTTTGTTGAGACCGATGAATTGTGGGTTTATGATCCAGTCTATCTATGAATAATATTTGAATCTTCTCTGAATTCTTTTATGTATGATTGGTTATCTTTGCAAGTCTCTTCGAATTATCAGTTTGGTTTGGCCTACTAGATTGGTTTTTTGAACAGTAATTTGTTCATCCACCGTAGAATACTTATGCTCTTGAGAGAA
>NW_021244342.1:0-415 GCF_002162155.2 Triticum dicoccoides | reverse complement strand
TGGATCATATAACTATCCCTCAACATGCAACAAAGAGTCACTCCAAAGTCACTAATAGCGGAGAACAAACGAAGAGATTATTGTAGGGTACGAAACCACCTCAAAATTATCCTTTCTGATCGATCTATTCAAAAGTCCATAGTAAAATAACACGAAGCTATTCTTTCCATTCAATCTATCATAGAGTTCGTACTAGAATAACACCTTAAGACACAAATCAACCAAAACCCTAATGTCCCCTAGATACTCCAATGTCACCTCAAGTATCCGTGGGCATGATTATACGATATGCATCACACAATCTCAGATTCATCTATTCAACCAACACAGAGTACTTCAAAGAGTGCCCCAAAGTTTCTACCGGAGAGTCAAGACGAAAACGTGTGCCAACCCCTATGCATAAGTTCACTGAACC
>NW_021244341.1:0-650 GCF_002162155.2 Triticum dicoccoides | reverse complement strand
ACCGATAATTATTTTATGCTACAGCAGTCTAGTTGTTGGAGTAATTTGATCTCCTAAGCTTCTACCAGTGGATCCGGAAGTGTGCCATGCCCACATTTACCATCTAGAACATCAATGGTACACCAAATTGATATCTGAGAGGACTCGGTAGTGCTATTTTATTGCCATGGGACCGTCTGCAATTTTGAAAGGGAGTAAGTGTTTAGGTTGACGTCCTTCAGACCTGGTTAGCTCTAGCGAACATAACAGTGCATTGATTGACGGTTGAGATAGTGCACATTTCCCAATTGAGATGGCTTCATTCCCGATTGGCAAACATAAATGAGCTCCAATGGAGTATTATGAATTTTATATGCATATCTTTATGCTAAGCATGTGAGTGCTAGCACACATGAAATTTCTGCATGTCTTTCTTTTTTCGTTTGTTAGCACGAGATTCGACGGACGGGACACTTAGACTGGTCGAATGGAAAAGGCGAACTTACATCTCTTTGCCTCAAGGATTTGGTAAATGTTGATTTTTCTCTTAGTGTTTAAGGTAGTGAGCATTGGCAATGGCATGATGACTATAAGCTAGTGTGAATTTAGATGTATCAAGGCTTGTTTTCTTGATCCTGTTTGTTTGGTTGACGTCAGAAAAGCCAGTTTCC
>NW_021244340.1:0-803 GCF_002162155.2 Triticum dicoccoides | reverse complement strand
GAGTTACAGAATAAAAGTTATGAATTTTTGAAGTTTAAATAATATTCTGGAATTTCCTGATTTAATTTAAATCCAGAAATATAATTATTGCGCCAGCATGACGTCAGCATGACGTCAGTGGTCAACTGCGGCTGGCTGGGGTCAAACCTGACGTGTGGGGGCCACACGTCAGTGACAGGGGGGTTTAACAGGTTTAAATTAATCCTAATTAGGGATTAGTGGCGCTGGGGCCCACTGGTCAGTGTCAGGGGGTTAACTAACAGTGGTTAGCGCTAATCCTAATTAGCTACAGGGCTGGGCCCATCTGTCAGGGACTCAGGGGGGGTTCCTGCCGTGGTCAAGGTGGGTCAAACCCACCGGCGACATGACGCCGGCGAGGCCCGAGACGGCGGCGCGATGCGGGATCGCGCTACAGGGCACGGGCGAGGCCGTGCTTGGGCTCGTTGGAGAGCCCTTGCTCCCGCGCGTCGAACGGTGGTGGTGGCCGTGCCTGGGGTGGTCTGTACCGTCGACGGCGAGCTCGTGAGCGGCGGCCGGAGTTCGGGTGCGGTCGGAATCGGCGTTGCAGGGCGTTTGGGGAGGCGTTGGTGCGTGCTGCGTGCTCCTAGTGAGGTGTGGAGCACGATAGTGTGCTCGGTTGGGCGCTACGGTGACCGTGGCCACGACGGCGACATCGCCGGCGGCGCCGAGCTTCGGAGCTCAAAGGGGGCGGCAGCTACAGCAGGCTAGGGACGACGGGGCAAGGGGGAATCGAATCGGTGGCTCACCGCGGAGCTGCAGGGATGGTTAGCGGGCTCGGGGAC
>NW_021244339.1:0-2523 GCF_002162155.2 Triticum dicoccoides | reverse complement strand
GTTGTCATACTCAATGACAGGCAAGTCGTGATTCCTATTACAAGAACATGATCATCTCATACATCACATATATCATTCATCACATCCTTTGGCCATATCACATCACATAGCATACCCTGCAAAAACAAGTTAGACGTCCTCTAATTGTTGTTTGCATGTTTTATGTGGCTGCTATGGGTTTCTAGGAAGAACGTTTCTTACCTACGCAAAATCACAACGTGATATGCCAATTGCTATTTACCCTTCATAAGGACCCTTTTCATCGAATCCGATCCGACTAAAGTGGGAGAGACAGACACCCGCTAGCCACCTTATGCAACTAGTGCATGTCAGTCGGTGGAACCAGTCTCACGTAAGAGTACGTGTAAGGTCGGTCCGGGCCGCTTCATCCCACAATGCCACCGAATCAAGATTGGACTAGTAACGGTAAGCATATTGAACAAAATCAACGCCCACAACTACTTTGTGTTCTACTCGTGCATAGAAACTACGCATAAACCTAGCTCATGATGCCACTGTTGGGGAACGTAGCAGAAATTCAAAATTTTCTATGTATCACCAAGATCAATCTATGGAGTCATCTAGCAACGAGGGAGGAGTGGATCTACATACCCTTGTAGATCGCGCGCAGAAGCGTTCAAGAGAACGGGGTTGATGGAGTCGTACTCGTCGTGATCCAAATCACCAACGATCCTAGCGCCGAACGGACGGCAGCTACGCGTTCAACACACGTACGGAGCAGCGACGTCTCCTCCTTGTTGATCTAGCAAGGGGAAAGGAGAGGTTGATGGAGATCTAGCAGCACGACGGCGTGGTGGAAGTAGTGGGATTCCAACAGGGCTTCGCCAAGCGCTGCGGGAGGAGGGAGATGTGTCATGGGAGGGAGAGGGAGGCGCCAGGGCTTAGGTGTTGCTGCCCTCCCTTCCCCCACTATATATAGGGCCAAGGGAGAGGGGGCGCAGCCTTGGCCCTTCCTCCAAGGAAGGGTGCGGCCAAGGGAGGAGTCCATCCTCCCCAAGGCACCTAGGAGGTGCCTTCCCCCTTTAGGACTCTTCCTTTCCCTCATCTCTTGGCGCATGGGCCTCTTGGGGCTGGTGCCCTTGGCCCATATAGGCCAAGGCGCACACCCCTACAGCCCATGTGGCCCCCCGGGGCAGGTGGACCCCCTTGGTGGACCCCCGGGACCCTCCCAGTGGTCCCGGTACGTTACCGATAAAACCCGAAACTTTTCCGGTGACCAAAATAGGACTTCCCATATATAAATCTTTACCTCCGGACCATTCCGTAACTCCTCGTGACGTCCGGGATCTCATCCGGGACTCCGAACAACTTTCGGGTTACCGCATACTAATATCTCTATAACCCTAGCGTCACCGAACCTTAAGTGTGTAGACCCTACGGGTTCGGGAGACATGCAGACATGACCGAGATGACTCTCCGGTCAATAACCAACAGCGGGATTTGGTTACCCATGTTGGCTCCCACATGTTCCTCGATGATCTCATCGGATGAACCATGATGTCAAGTACTTAATCAATCCCGTATACAATTCCCTTTGTCTAGCGGTACGATACTTGCCCGAGATTCGATCGTCGGTATCCCGATACCTTGTTCAATCTCGTTACCGGCAAGTCTCTTTACTCGTTTCATAACACATCATCCCGCGATCAACTCCTTGATCACATTGTGCACATTATGATGATGTCCTATCGAGTGGGCCCAGAGATACCTCTCCGTTTACACAGAGTGACAAATCCTAGTCTCGATTCATGCCAACCCAACAGACACTTTCGGAGATACCTGTAGTGTACATTTATAGCCACCCAATTACGTTGTGACGTTTGGCACACCCAAAGCACTCCTACGGTATCCGGGAGTTGCACAATCTCATGGTCTAAGGAAATGATACTTGACATTAGAAAAGCTTTAGCATACGAACTACACGATCTTGTGCTAGGCTTAGGATTGGGTCTTGTCCATCACATCATTCTCCTAATGATGTCATCCCGTCATCAACGACATCCAATGTCCATGGTCAGGAAACCGTAACCATCTATTGATCAACGAGCTAGTCAACTAGAGGCTTACTAGGGACATGGTGTTGTCTATGTATCCACACATGTATCTGAGTTTCCTATCAATACAATTCTAGCATGGATAATAAACGATTATCATGAACAAGGAAATATAATAATAAATTAGTTATTATTATTATATTTCATTGTTCATGATAATCGTTTATTATCCATGCTAGAATTGTATTGATAGGAAACTCAGATACATTTGTGGATACATAGACAACACCATGTCCCTAGTAAGCCTCTAGTTGACTAGCTCGTTGATCAATAGATGGTTACGGTTTCCTGACCATGGACATTGGATGTCGTTGATGACGGGATGACATCATTAGGAGAATGATGTGATGGACAAGACCCAATCCTAAGCCTAGCACAAGATCGTGTAGTTCGTATGCTAAAGCTTTTCTAATGTCAAGTATCATTTCCTTAGACCATGAGATTGTGC
>NW_021244338.1:0-3467 GCF_002162155.2 Triticum dicoccoides | reverse complement strand
GCGCTGCTGACGAGAGCGCCCACGACGCCCCACACGCAGCGGTCCACGACTTGTCCATCCCCCTTCCGGCCGATGCCGACGCTGAAGCACTGGAGGCTCGCCGCCTCGCCCTCCTCGCGGAAGGCCGGAAATTGGTTTCCATGAGACACCTCGCTGAGGCCTACCGACGCGAGGCCGACCGCGCCGCCTTTGGCACGCTGCCCCCAGGCGGGCCCAGCCGGGTTGGCGTTGTCAGACAGCGCGACGCTGTCGTTGCCGACACGTTAGGAGTCGACCGCCCAGTCTATGCCACTCCACTCGAGAACCTGTGCGCCGCCCAGGCGGCCGTAGACGAGCTAGACGGACTGGGGGTCGAAGAACTCCCCCACATGACTCGACGCATCCAGCAGCTGATCGATGAAGCCGCGCAGCGGCACGAAGCCGACGCCCGCGCGGAAAGCCCTCCCCCGCGCTGAGATCACGGCGCGACGTCCCGGACGCCGACTGCGGGCAGAGACCGCGCGCGGCGCGAGAAAGAGCCGGCTGCCAGCCGAAGCCAAACCCGGATCTCCATCGAGCGAGACGCAGAAGGCCACCCTCGGGCCGTGGAGTGGCAGGGCAACCCACCTCCGCCTCGGCCCCGTGGAGAGAGATATCCCACCCCTCCGCCGGTGGCGCATCCGACTCTCAGCGGCCGACTAGGTCGCCGCGAAGGAGTCGGCGAAAACGACGCCCGCCATCGGATCGACCGCCTGGCGCGATCCCTGGCGCTGGAAGAAAAAGACGATGTCGGTCCGCCTTGCTTTGGCCCCCGCATCCGCGACGAGCCCTTCCCCAAAGGGTTCTCGCTCCCAAGAGACACGCCCAAGTATAACGGCTCCGTGAAGCCGGAAGATTGGCTGATCAACTACTCCACAGCGGTTAGCATAGCCAGCGGCAACCGGCGTGTTGCCATGAAGTACGTGCCTCTCATGCTACAAGGCACGGCGTGGACCTGGCTCAATAGCCTCAAACCACGCAGCATCAACAGCTGGCTAGACTTCACAGAAGCCTTCGTCCGCAACTTCACCAGCACCTACAAGCGGGCTCCCAAGCCCAGACAGCTCTCCTTGTGCGTACAAGGCCCCGCCGAGTCAACTCGCGACTACCTCACGCGTTGGGCTGAGCTCCGCAACTCTTGCGAAGGGGTGCACGAGGTGCAAGCCATAGAATACTTCACAGCCGGGTGCCGAGAAGGCACCCTCCTCAAGCACAAGCTTCTCTGCGACGAGCCGACTACCCTCGACGAGCTTCTGGACATAGCGGACAAGTACGCCACTGCCGACTCCTCAATGAAGACCGAGCTCCGGGTAGATGCATCCGGAAAAGTCCTCAACCCAGCGCCCAAGACGCCGACTGGGGATTCCGGCCGACGCCCACAGTCGAACGACCACAAGCGCAAGGGCCCCGCGCCGCCTCCCGCTAGTCGGCAGGTGGCCACAGTTGAAGACGTGCCGCCCGAAGGGTGGCCCGCGCCCAAGAAACCCAAGGGCGGCGGGCCAGCCGGCCTTCTCCTACGAGCAAACTCTCGACGCCCCGTGCAAGTTCCATAGCGGCGCGAAGCCGTCCAACCACACAACCCGGAAGTGCCATTGGCTCACCCGAATCTCCAAAGGCGAAGGGCTCGCGCCGCCTCTGCCTTCCGGCCCGCCGCCTCCGGTTCCGCCGGCGCCGGCCGCTCGGCCCGCAGTCGGAGCCGTGCATGATGAGTTCCCCGACGAGCATGCCGCCTATATCATCTTTACAAGCCAGCCCGAAGACCGGCGCAGCAAACGCCGAGAGAACCAGGAAGTCAGCATGGTTACTGCCAACCCCGCCGAGCACATGCACTGGTCAGAAAAGCCTATCAGCTGGAGCCAGGCCGATCACCCAGAGGTGATGCCATCTCCCGGCTCTTATGCGTTGGTTCTGGATGCCACCCTTGCAACGGATGGACGCGCCGCCCGCTTCTCCCGTGTGTTGATAGACGGCGGGAGCAGCATCAACATCTTGTACCGCGACACCCTGGAGAAGCTGAACGTCAAGACAAAGCAACTCACGCCTACTCGGATAGTGTTCCATGGCATCGTACCCGGCCTGTCCTGCGCCCCCATTGGCAAGATCAAGATTGATGTACTCTTTGGGGACAAGGAGCATTTCCGCCGGGAAGCAATATGGTTTGAAGTGGTGGACCTGGAGAGCCCCTACCACGCGTTGCTTGGCCGACCTGCCTTGGCCAAATTCATGGCAGTTCACCACTATGCATACCTCAAGATGAAGATACCAAGCACCAAAGGCGTCATCACCGTAGCCGGCGATTACAAGAAGTCCTCTGAGCGCGCAGCAGCCAGCAGCCGGCTGGCCGAGTCCCTTGTGATTGCCAAAGAAAAGAAGATGTTGGACCGAGTCGTGGCCATAGCCGGCAAGCAGTCAGCCGTGTCCCCCGATCCCAAGGAGCATGATGCTCAAGGATCTTTCCAGCCGGCCAAGGAGACGAAGAAGATACCTCTTGACCCCGAGCACCCAGAGAGGTTTGCCGTCATCGGGGAAAACCTAAACAGCAAATAGGAAGGCAAGCTCGCTGATTTCCTCCATGAGAATCGGGACATCTTTGCATGGTCCCCTAAGGACATGCCGGGCGTCCCGAAGGAATTCGCCGAGCACAAACTACACGTCCGAGAAGACGCAAAGCCAGTCAAACAACCCCTTCGCCGATTGTCGGAGGAGAAACGCAGGATTGTGGGAGAGGAGATAGCCCGGCTTCTGGCAGCCGGCTTCATTATGGAAGTTTTCTTTCCAGAGTGGCTCGCCAACCCGGTCCTCGTGCTAAAGAAGAACAACAAGTGGCGCATGTGTATAGACTACACGAGCCTCAACAAGGCTTGCCCCAAAGATCCCTTTGCCCTACCGAGGATTGACCAAGTGATAGACTCCACGGTCGGATGCAAGCTGTTGAGTTTCTTGGACGCTTACTCGGGATATCACCAGATAAAGCTAGATCCGGACGACCGCCTGAAGACCGCCTTCATCACGCCATTTGGAGCCTTCTGCTACCTGACTATGACATTCGGCTTAAGAAATGCCAGTGCCACTTTTCAGCGTTGCATGCAGAAGTGCCTCCTCAAGCAACTCGGCAGAAACGCTCACGTCTACGTGGACGACATTATGGTGAAGACGGAGAAGCGCGGCACCTTGCTGGAAGACCTCAAAGAAACGTTTGAGAACCTACGCCGGTTCCAAATCAAGCTCAACCCCGAGAAATGCATGTTCGGAGTGCCAGTCGGCCAGCTCCTAGGCTTCCTGGTCTCCGAACGCGGCATCGAATGCAACCCGGTGAAGATCAAGGCCATCGAGAGAATGGCGATCCCCAGCAAGCTTCGAGACATCCAAAAGTTCACCGGATGCTTGGCCTCCTTGAACCGCTTCATCAGCCGGCTCGGAGAGAAAACTCTCCCCCTCTACCGCCTCAT
>NW_021244337.1:0-994 GCF_002162155.2 Triticum dicoccoides | reverse complement strand
CCAGAGATGTATTGAAGCACGCATGGGGTCGTTGAAGCTCGTCAGGGGTTGCAATGGAGCGCCGTCGGGGATTGCAATGGAGCGCCACACGGAGCTGCAATGGAGCGTCATCGGTGCTTCACGCCGCGTTGTGCTGCCATGGAAGCTGCTGTGTTGGAGCTTTTTTGGCGCGGTCATCGTTGCCATTTTTATGAGCAGTAGTTAGATGGCTCCCAGTGCTGCGAGCAGTGGTCGCTGGCGGCTCCGGATGGGTTGTTGTGACCGAGGATCAACACTCCGGCAAATGGGCGCTGCTAGCTGAAGGAAATATGCCCTAGAGGCAATAATAAAGTTATTATTTATTTTCTTATATCATGATAAAAGTTTATTATTCATGCTAGAATTGTATTAATCGGAAACATAATACATGTGTGAATACATAGACAAACAGAGTGTCACTAGTATGCCTTTACTAGACTAGCTTGTTAATCAAAGATGGTTATGTTTCCTAACCATGGACAAAGAGTTGTCATTTGATTAACAGGATCACATCATTAGTTGAATGATCCGATTGACATGACCCATTCCATTAGCTTAGCACCCGATCGTTTAGTATGTTGCTATTGCTTTCTTCATGACTTATACATGTTCCTATGACTATGAGATTATGCAACTCCCGTTTGCCAGAGGAACACTTTGTGTGCTACCAAACTGTTGGGGAACGTAGTAATTTGAAAAAAATTCCTACGCACACGCAAGATCATGATGATGCATAGCAACGAGGGGAGAGTGTGATTTACGTACCTTGTAGATCGACAACGGAAGCGTTTGGTTGATGTAGTCGTACGTCTCCACGGCCCGACCGATCAAGCACCGAAACTACGGCACCTCCGAGTTCTACCACACGTTCAGCTCGATGACGATCCCCGGACTCCGATTCAGCAAAGTGTCGGGGAAGAGTTCCGTCAGCACGACGGCGTGGTGACGATCTTGATGTACTACTGTCGCAGGGCTT
>NW_021244336.1:0-908 GCF_002162155.2 Triticum dicoccoides | reverse complement strand
GAGAGAGAGAGAGAGACAGAGACAGGGAGAGAGAGGGAGAGAGGGAGAGAGAGAGGTAGGTAGGGAGGGATAGATAGATAGATAGATGGATAGATAGATAGATAGTCTGAACAGTTTGATACATAATATATATTCAGTTGTTTAACACGCGCATCCATGTTCATTTTCATGACCTGGAAGCGAGGCCGCGCGCATTCAAGGTACTTAAAAAATATATGTACAAGTTAAGCAGAGGCGACTTTGAGGATTTCACCCGACAGACGGGTTTTCATACGTGGATATTGGTGCGTGTGTAAGTATCTCGCTTGCGGTCAACTTAAGATGTGTGTGCGTGTGTGCTGGTCCGGCCTGTACAATGTATCATGGGATGATGATCTGGCTGTCAGCAACTGGATAACGTGCCGCTCCGAGGAACTAGGCGCTCTAAGAGGACAATGCATGAGCTTGCGATGGGAGGCTTTTCCTACAGGTAAGAATAAGATGGATAAACATAAATGCACGCGCCATTTTCTCCACACCATGGTACTGTAGTTGTTTAGAGATTGCCTTCATGTTCTCAGAGTTACTAATGTGTGCGTTTGCTTGCTGGCTGTAGATCGTCGCACCTGCAGTACTCATGATGGATGTCCGGGACGTGTTTGCAAGGCACAAGCCAAGTGTCAGCATGGAGGACCTGGAGGCAGTACAAAAGGTTCAGTGCAGAGTTTGGCAACCAGGGCTGGTCATGAAGATACACAGAGAGAGTACTCCACTGGTACTGAAGAAATACTGCACGATATGGTTGGTTGTTGTTCCTTGGAAGAAGTAGGATTCGCCGCTGATAATACCTGTAAACAAACAAATCCACCGGCGAGAAGTGCTTCATATGGTGCTTCTCTTTTTGTTCGCTCGATTCAGACTTACTGTAT
>NW_021244335.1:0-385 GCF_002162155.2 Triticum dicoccoides | reverse complement strand
ACTTAGCAATCATTTTAGGAAATGCACCATGAATAAATGTGAACCACCATCAGTCATTAAGTATCTAGGGACTCCAAACCTCGGAAAAATAACTTCTTTAAGCATCTTAATAGAGGTGTTATGATCAGCACTACTAGTTGGAATAGCTTCTACCCACTTAGTAACGTAATCAATAGCAACTAAAATATGTGTATACCCATTAGAGGAAGGAAACGATCCCATATAATCAAATTCCCAAATATCAAATGGTTCAATAACAAGTGAATAGTTCATAGGCATTTCTTGACGTCTACTAATATTACAAATTCTTTGACATTCATCACAAGACAAGACAAACTTACGGGCATCTTTAAAAAGAGTAGGCCAAAAAACCCGGATTGCAATA
>NW_021244334.1:0-568 GCF_002162155.2 Triticum dicoccoides | reverse complement strand
CACACACACATATGTAGTTCTAGATGATATCGACGACGATCATCATCCTCAAGCCTGGACGGTGGGTGTTCCTGATAGTAATTAGGATGGCCTGTCCAGCACGAAGATTCTTGCCAACGAGGAATCTCTTCCACCCAACCGAGTTCAAGTGTGTGCGACCATCTGTGGCCATGCGGTAAGTACATGTGGTGACGGAGCCCCTTGCGGTAAGGCGTAGTCCAACTGAGCCTTCTTCATCAGGCTCGATACCACAACTCACAGATAGGTTCTTTGGCAATCTCTGAATAAGAAAAACATATCAATTAATAAATAGTCTCACACATACTCTTGCAAATATATTTCTATTAAGTCTAGATTTCTACACTATCAAAAGACACAGTACTACGCATTTGTACTAATTAATCATGAATTCTACTAATAAGTATACATATGGATTATGTACACTATTAATAATTTCTTGGATTCTACACTAATAAGCATGTGATCAGACTCTACACTAAAGTATATCATCGACTAGATTCCACAAAGCATATCACTGGACTCTACACTAAGCATATCATCGGATTCA
>NW_021244333.1:0-1538 GCF_002162155.2 Triticum dicoccoides | reverse complement strand
CCATCCATTTATTTCCGGATGGAGGGAATACATGCCAATATGTTTTATAATTGAAGCAGCATTCTTCTATATGAGGCATGCAAGGGGAAGATGGCCATGCCAGAATCTGAAGGGTTACAAACCAGGTCTGTGCAAAAGATCCAAACACTAGGAGATAATAAGCCAACTCCAGTTTTCATAGATACTGCTCCAGCACAGAGAAACCCAACTCCCACTGATAATAAGAAAATTCCATTGGCCAAAGAACTAGTCCACTCTAGTCTAGCAAAAGAATGTCAACTCCATTCTAAGAAACATGTGTGTATCCTTGCATCATGAAATTTTATAGCATTCTAATCATATTTTCTACATGTTTCTTACCCATCTCTCTTTTAGAAAATAAGGTTAAATGATAGAAGACTTCCTCCATTGGATCGTATTCGAGTAAAATATCTTGCGGGAATTCTCTGTTCTCCAATGCTGATGTAAGTACTTGTTGTATATCACTATATTTTTACATCAGCATGTATTTTCTTAATCGGCGTGAATCCAACCTTTATCTAATCTAAAATTAGTTGTAGCAAAATGTTAAAGGCGCCAATGTTGATTTTTGTAAGGAAAATTGTCTGGTAGTTTTGCATACTGTGCTGCATGAGTGTACTATCTCATTTCATGCACATTACTGAATTGTAGTGCTGCTCTGGTTGCCCATTCATTCATTGTGTCAATGTTGCTTCCGTATTACCTTACCTGGCTAATGATAGTTGTGTCATATTGTGTTAATTTGGTGTAGGCTAGTTTCCCTAACGTTCGTTGTGTCAATGTGCTTTCCTATTATCTGACTTGGCCAATGATAGCAATGCTAGTGTGTTAAATTGGTGCAGGCTGCTGAAGATAAGAAGACAAACTCTGAAAACAGCAAGGCAACCCCATTGTTTCTTTCCAATAAATCTAGGCCAGGTAATATGGCAATACCTCATGATTAATCTGTTCGGTTCCCCTCCTAATTTATGTTATGATTCAGTGGTCGAGCCACTCTCCACTATAAATAATACAAGCCTGCCAAAATCACCATCTGAATCTGTTCAGTTTCCTCTGTCTTGAATGCAACGGAAAAAATGTAAGTTTGTGAACCAATTAATGGCTGAAGCAATGATGGAAATGGTGGAGGAATCAGAGATGCACATTCGTGCTCAACAACAACTGATCAATGTTTTCAGAGACAGTGTAGCAAAGCAGCAAGAACTTGCCCACATGCTTATGGATGTCATCCGCGCTCAGGTTGCAGATTGTGACATTATAGATCGTTAGGTTCTATTCATTTATTTGCATTGGCATCAATCTTTGGTTTCCCAGTGGATGTAATTTCCTGTAATTTATGCTGGATGTGCATAATTTTCCTTGTATGTCGTACCTTTGATTTATCGGTTTTGGTCCTGTGCATAATTGCTCATCGTAATGGGCTCAAATTATCTAATTTGGTCTAAAGACAAGTACGAACTTTAGTGGGCCCATTAAATTAATGGGTCGTTATACCAGGCCGAAAGTTAATGCTTACC
>NW_021244332.1:0-943 GCF_002162155.2 Triticum dicoccoides | reverse complement strand
ACACACACACACACACACACACACACAACCAACGCACATGTCTCTCGCTTCATGAGTAGAACTGGGAAAAATATGCAGAGGGGCTGTAGCATCAAGAGCAGAAGAGCATGGCGATCATAACCAAAACTTCAAAAGGAGTTACGAGTGGGCATTTACTGAGCAGATTGATGGAGTTGGCCGGAGCACCGATACTATCCTGGTCGTACCAGACCAGGGCATCCATCCTCCCGTGTATGAGCCCGCCCGTCCCTCACTGGAACCACGGCAAGGCAGTGAGCTCGACAAGATGCGGCACCGGGGGGCTCGGTTTGCCAGATGATGTAGCGGCGGTGACCTGTCTGGGAGGTGGGATTGGACTGACGTAGCGGCCTTAATCACCACCAAGCTGATACCGGTTTATTTCACCATACTCCATGAAGAACTCAGATTCGAGGTCTGAAAAGGAAGGATCAACCGCATATCAATAGCATAAGTTCAGAGCGCTAGATGGTGTTAACATACTCATTTACCACTGATGGTAAAAATATATTTTGAGAAGAAAATATTGATGTCGATTGCCTAAAATATACATTTAGTTATATTGATTGCTTCTACAAAGTGATCTTGATTGGCAAAAAGGACGGTTCACAGAATCAGAAGACACACACACATCTGGAAAATCACTCAACACAGCTTTCTTTGCTTGTGTTGGATTTGGACTGAATGAATTACGAAGAGATTGAACATTGGTACATTGAACAATAATCCTTTTCTCATATCTACCTACAACCCAAAGGTGCAAATGTGGAATCGTCGACGAGGAAAAATAATTGAAAAGCAAAAGCATAACCTGTTCTACCATGCATCATGGTTTGCTCTACTTTTGACGCTAATTTTGAATCACTAACACAAGAACTGGCCGAACTGCAAAGTACAGTAGCGGTTGAGAAAAAAATCAAAAAAA
>NW_021244331.1:0-892 GCF_002162155.2 Triticum dicoccoides | reverse complement strand
GCGGCGGCGACGAAACTGCCCAGTGCCACCAAAAATGGCTAGCAGACGACTTCGGCGCCGACGGGAACGCCGACGCATTGCCGAATCACCTGAATCTCTACGAATCTTGATCGAGGAATCGAACAGGGAGGGAAGGGGGGAAAATGCATGAAGAGATTGCGAGAGTTGTAGCGAGCATTACCTTCAACCCGCAAGCGCTCCGGCGAAGCCGCTCCTTTCCGGCGAGCACCACCGACGGCCGCGAACACCGTCGATTCTTCCGCCTCCACCGTCGCATTCTCCCCTCGCCTTCTCCTCCAGTGGTTTCAAATGCGAGTGGGTTGTGCCAGTAACTGCGGTGCGGGTGAGTAAATGGAACCGTGAGGGAGAGGGGGCAGAGGTGTGCGACGTGTTTGACGTCAGCCGCGGTCAGATCGTGGCGTGCGGGCGCATAGCAGTTCCACCGCACGCCTCCGAGTGGCAACCGCTGACCGCGGGATGGCAACCAACGTGCGGGCGAACTGACTTGCACACCGCACACGCGCCTCGTCCTACGTGGCGCAGAAAACCGGCCGGTTTGTTCCAAGATTCGTGCACAAAATTGTCAACGGAGATGCTTGCGTGTGGTCGGGATGGTGAACGCCCACAAGTGTGGGCGTTAACATTTCCGATTAAAAAAGCAAACATGTATTCTTCTAGAGCCACACAACAAACTGTACACAGGATTATCGGGACCCTTAGATTAAATTAACTTAAACACATCCTATTGTCCATATTACATCCGTAGTCTCGTTCCGAACTTCCGATCAACGTCTTGGATCAAAAGTTCTGCCGAGCAGACCCGTCGTCGTCTGCCCATCGTCCGCGCTCCGCGTCCACCGATTCCGAAAAAAGCCTCCCTAATTTCCGGATC
>NW_021244330.1:0-1630 GCF_002162155.2 Triticum dicoccoides | reverse complement strand
GTTGTGTATAATGAGCGGGTGTGTGCGACCAACAACACAATCTCACAAGCTGCGCCCCGTTTTTATCTTTTGAACATATTAGATGAACATAACAAGATGGTGCCATAACAAACCAAGTAGTTGATTACCCAATGTTCTTGGAACTGATAAAGGATGAAAGACAGCATAGTTTTTCAAAATACAACAGCGACGATTTAACTGATGGTCCACATGTCCATAGTACGCTTACATAGAACGCAAAATAAGATGACGTGAAACTCTACGGAGTAAACATTTGAGGGACTATGTCATAAGCTAGATGTTCTCCATCATCTCAGCTACTGCCTCCTTGAACAGATTACCCTGCATCCTGACCATGAGGTAGGCGAGGCGTTTGGTGTGTTTGCGAACTCTCTGCAAGCAAAACAGTTGCTTCGTTATCAAAAAATTATTCAGATAGTACATAGCATGCATTGTAATTTGGGATGCGTTATTTGTCAGAAGATCATATAAAGAAAATTTATTTTGTTGTTGCTAACCTCATCCTTGAGGGACTTGAGCCTCGTCCCACCGCAATGCCAGCCAGCATATGTAGCCCGGAGGCCATTGTCAACACTACAGTTCATTTGATATAAGTGATATAATGTCAGTTATCATGATACTATATCATTTGTTCACAACTTTCAGTATGCTGATTGTAATAGGAAGAGGGTGAAATTGAAACATACCCGTCAAGGTTGGCACTTCCATGCTTCATATGTGTGATCTGCCACACATCGTCCTTATGCCACGGCGCCTCATCAAAAATTTCAACAAGACAGTAGTGCAACGAACGAACGAGACGGTGAACAAAGTAGTCATGTCTGAGATGTAGCGCATCTGAATCATCATCTCCAATGGTCGTATCAACCACCCTGACCTCTTTCTTGCTGGTGTTGAATATGTAAGTTGCCCACACATCATGTAGCCTCGCAAAGTTTATGTACTGCAATGCATTTGGTATAGTATCATAATGATGATACGCATTCACAATACCCATCTCGACAAATGCATCTAGATCCAGAGTTTTCAGCTACTTACCTCAGTACTCATGTCAGGAGTGTGTCCAAGTGCTAGCACACCAAACATACGTTCTACGTGTCTGCGTGGTGGACGCTCATTGAACCTGATGCATGCACTCTGTACAATATAAGAGATGAATGCATGAGAACACAGAGTGTATGAGGATATTATGCCTACTCGAATAGAAACAATTGTTTTCATTGGCACATGTACTTACAGTCCAAGTGGGTGATAGGAAACGTCTCCTTAGCCATCTAGTTAGTCCATATACCGCTCCCACGTTTATTGATGACTCGAGCTGATTGAATAGTTCAATAATAATATCCACGGTGTCCCAACGAAGATCAACGTCAGCTAAAGTCTCCTCCCTCAGATGAGTACCAGATATATGGGCACGTGTTGGGTAACCGATGGACACCCATGTTCTGTAGAATAAAAAATGGAGTTAGTACATTAACATTAACAAGGGACGACTTGTTACACTTTATGACGGTAGACGATGTTATGTTGTACCTCGACAATTCCTCATCGGTAGCACAATCCTCAAGCCATTGGCGGAAAGATTTACTCTCAGTCTTATGATCAAGAT
>NW_021244329.1:0-578 GCF_002162155.2 Triticum dicoccoides | reverse complement strand
CTGGAAGGGGTAGAGCAAAAGTAGGTTGCAGGAGCTGCTGAGAAGGACGGCAAGGGCAATGGAGGCAAAAAGTTCAGGCGTAAACCACGCATAACCAGAGCTGAGCAGCATGAGAAGCTGGGAGTTGAATTGGGCAAGCACCGGGTTAGCCAACCACTCCGGGTGAAAAACTTCAATGATAAACCCGGCTGCTAAGAGCCGGGCGACTTCTTCCCCAATAGCTTTCCGTCGCTCTTCATTAAAACACCGAAGAAACTACCTGACCAGCTTATACTTTGGATCAATATTGAGAGTGTGCTCAGCGAGTTCCCTCGGTACACCCGGCATGTCAGAAGGTTTCCATGCAAAGATGTCCCGGTTCTCACAGATGAACTCGATGAGCGCGCTTTCCTATTTGGGATCCAAGTTGCTGCTGATGCTGAACTGTTTAGAAGAATCACCTGGGGCAAAATCAACAAGCTTTGTCTCAGTTGCCGACTTAAACTTCAATGCCGGGTCATGCTCTGTAGTTGGCTTCTTCAGGGATGTCATATTCGCCGGGTCAACATTATCTTGATAAAATTTGAGCTCCTCTGCTA
>NW_021244328.1:0-1146 GCF_002162155.2 Triticum dicoccoides | reverse complement strand
CAGTAACACATCACTATACTGAAATGTGTGAATCTGTGGCTTGACCCCGACCCGTGGAGCAGAGTTGGAAATTTTCTTTACCGTTCACCACGGTAAAAATGACCCAGCTCCGGTGCTATAAAAAGGCCACCGCCTGACCTTGCCAAACACCTCTCACCTTGTGCACCACCCTCACAACCATTTCTTGCCATGCCGACCCCCAGCATTTACCTGAGAACCCCAGATGCAACCCAGGGTAGCTTTGTCAAGATATTGTGGGATTTTACCTACAGTACCATGGGCGCTACCCAGCCACCCCAGTACGAGTTGTTCAAATTGAGAATCACCCCTTCCACCTCGAGATATTGGGCAGCAGTGCACATCCCTCCCGTAAACTCAAACCAAGACCCAACAGAAGTCTCATTCATGGGGAAATCTATGCCAACCCCACAGATGGCCGTGGAAGCTGCTGCATACGAAGCGCTTTCTCGCCTTCGATTCACCGTACCCTATGCCAGCGAACGAGGGTATTATTACTTCCCGAGCCGTGCAGCGCCCGGAGGAGTAACATCTTTTCCCGGTGGACGAATTGAGAGAGACCCAGTCCTAGCCAACCTTGTCCAGTACGTCATCGCTCAAGAGCGTTTAACCCAACGTGTGATGGGTTATCTCCAGAGCCTCACAGATTTAAATCCTCAGATCGCCATCGGCAGAGCACTAAGGCCCGACCGGGAAAGACACCTGCATCGACTGGTCAACCCACTTTCCCCGATAGAAGAGGAGTGTATCCCAGTACCAGAGACGTTCTCTAGGGACCCCATCCAGTTACCGTTTCCATTTTAGACGTCGTTGCGGTATTCATTATTGCAACATTTATTTATGTGTGTAACTTATGCGTGATACCCGGAGTTTGTACGACGAGTCAATTATTTGGCTTCTACTAATGTGTGTAGTTTTTGTTGTGGTTTATGCTCCTTTAAATTAACTGTTTTTCCCTCGCAAAATCCTGGAGTGAGATTTCTTTTCCCTGAGTTGCTACATCTGCACCTTCTCACGACATGGATTAATTAATTTTCACACAGCACCACGCAGCAGACTCACGACCATAATCATTCGAACACATACACTGTTTGCAAAACTTTGCAACGGTGTTACATCCAGCTAATC
>NW_021244327.1:0-539 GCF_002162155.2 Triticum dicoccoides | reverse complement strand
GACACTTCTCCTTACATAATAGTGAGTGCTAGGCAGAAAGTAAGTCGTCCTAACATTGTTTTCCGATTTGTGTTCCATGCTTGATTTTTGTTCAGACTCTTGCTAATTGATCCTATGCGGGGCTTGATTAATGCACTGCAAGTCTGCAACCAGAACTTTAGTCATGCAGGATTCAGAGATGAGACTTTGAAGTAGCAACTTTGGGCCATTGCAAGATTTGCCAACCGCCCCAAGTGGACATAAAACTGTGATAACATGTGGGTAGATTGTCTGGACGCTTTCTACTAGCTTGAGAAGCATGATAAACATACATGGATCCAAAACTTTTTTCAATAAATTCCCTAAATGGGATACATTGCTAAACAATCTGCCTGAGGTTTCAACACGTGTGACAAGCTCTGCAACTTAATTATCATACCAGCTATCACACTTTATAACTACTCTCACTTATATAGCATAGGCATGATAGGTTTTCGCACTTATCCACTATCAGTCATACCAACTATGCCCAGAACCCTAACTTTTGGCATGCGGCTACA
>NW_021244326.1:0-2056 GCF_002162155.2 Triticum dicoccoides | reverse complement strand
TTTTTCGCAGCTGCTCGTTCTCTTAACCTTTGATGTTTGACAGTACTTCCTGACCGCTCCGCTTGGAGATATGTCTGTTCAGTAATGCGGTCATAGTTGGTTCTCTGTGAGACTTTGCCGGTTTCCTCAGGGCATCGAGAGTGCGCTTTTCTTTCACCGGATCTACCTTCTCCTCCGGAAGTGGATGTCTCTTTGCTTTCACCCCTTCAAAGAACTCCTTCACGTGGGTCCGCACGATCGTCGCGTTTTCCTCCTCGGTCCTCTCGTACGGTAACTTCTCTAGAGGCTTGAGAGGTGGACCATATCTGTATTGCCTCCCGCCTCTAGTTGTGCTGCTAGATGCCGGAGCATACGGAGCGGCTGCGGCGTCTGTCTTCTTTCTTACGAGGCGGAGGAGAAGGACTACGACGTGCCGGAGCAGCCGGGGCGGCGGCGGGTCTCTTCCGCCCTTGCTGGCGAGGCGGAGAAGGAGGAGGCTGCTGGCTGCTCGGGCGCGCCGGCGCGGGCGGAGAAGGAGGCGGAGTGCCACCACGCACCGGAGAAGGAGGCCCAGTGCCCTGATCGTCACTCCCCGGAGTAGGAGGCGGTGGAGGAGGCGGAGTTCCCTGACTCGCCGGAGGAGGAGGAGGAGGCGGAGGCATCCAGTTCGGAAGGTTGATGAGCTCCTTCCGCCATAGGCATGGAGTCTTCAGAGCAGAACCCAGCCTAGTCTCCCCTTCACCGGTAGGGTGGTCAAGCTGGAGGTCCTCAAATCCCTCCGTTATTTCATCCACCATCACCCTAGCATATCCTTCTGGAATCGGCCGGCAGTGAAAAGTTGCGCCATGTTCAGTAGGATAAACAGAGCCAACAGCCGCCTTGACCTTCATATTCATCCATCACGCCATAATGTGGCAATTTTGAGACTCCGTGATAGCATCCACGGGATAGCTGGCAGGAGCCGTCAAGACATGCTCCGGCTGAAGCAGCTCGGTGGAATCCATGCTGCTTCTCTGCTGAGATGGCGGGGTAGCTTCGGGGGAAGCTTCGGCAGGTCGTTTGCTGCGATCTGCTGCTTCTCGTTCCTCTTCTCGTACCTCTAGCCACATTACCCTTTCGTGCAGCGCCTGCAGTTGGGCCTGCTCCAGTTTCTTCCTCCTCTCGTGGGTTTTGTAACCCCTGCGTCCGGAAAACCAACCTTCCACGAAATGGAGCCTGGCGTGCCTCGTGTCCGTCCAGGGTGCTCAGGATTCCCGAGGGCCATTGTGAGCTCGTCCTTCTCCCTGTCTGGAACGAACGTCCCTCGCTGCGCTACATTGATATAGTGTCGAAGCCTCTTGACTGGTATTTTCAGTTGCGCGTCTGTCCAATGGCACTTCCCTGATACAGGGTCCAAGGTTCCGCCAGCCCCGAAGAACCAAGTCCGGCAACGGTCTGGCCAGTTCATTGTCTCTGGTTCGATCCCTTTTTCAAGCAGATCATTCTCGGCCTTGGACCACTTAGGCCGGGCTTTGAGGTAGCCACCTGACCCCGTGCGATGGTGAAACTCCTTCTTCGTAGCATTTTTCTTGTTTGTCTCCGACATCTTCTTACTCTTTTCCGATGTCTTGTGGGCCACAAATGCGGGCCAGTGATCTTTGATCTTCTCATATTTGCCGATGAATTTTGGTGTCTCTTCTTTGTCGACAAACTTGTTCAGCTCTTTCCTCCACCTCCTGAATAGGGTTGCCATCTTCTTAAGAGCACAAGACTTGATTAATTGCTCTTTAACTGGCTTCTCCGGATCTTCCTCTGGCGGTAGGGTGAAATTTGCCTTCAGCTGAGTCCAAAGATCTTATTTCTGCATATCATTGACATAAGACACCTCAGGGTCTTCCTCCTTAGGCTTATACCATTGTTGGATGTTGATCGGGATCTTGTCCCTAACAAGAACCCCGCACTAAGCAGAAAATGTGTTCTTTGTCCGGATGGGTTCAATATGTTCGCCGTCGGGCGCGATTTCTCTGATCTCAAACCTTTCATCCGAGCTCAACTTTTTCTTCGGGCCTCGTCTCCTTACTGAAGTTGTGCTCGATCC
>NW_021244325.1:0-431 GCF_002162155.2 Triticum dicoccoides | reverse complement strand
CTATTTAGACTGAGATTAAGAAACTCAGTGATAACTTTGACGCATATCGCTCTGATTGGCTTGGAGCCAAGGTTCGTTTTGTGAAACTTGTGAATAAGTTCACTTCCAATGTTGCAGCCCCAACGCAACAGGAAATTCCTCAGGCTGAAGCATCTGCTCAGCCTACTGAAGAAAATGCCAACACCGCTGATGATAATCAGGCTACCGAAGATAATGTGAGTTGCAGGGCTGATGACTGCATTCCAGCCGCTGAAGAAATTGCCAGGGCACCCACTAGTGGTGTGCCTGAAGAAACTGAAGAACTCAGGGCAACTGCACCAGTTGTGCCTGAAGAAAGTCAACCAGATTCCTCAGCTGCTCCTGCACCAACTTCAACTCCAATCCTTCCATCTGCATCAGATGTGAAGAAGACCAAGGCTGTAGAGTGTGCT
>NW_021244324.1:0-704 GCF_002162155.2 Triticum dicoccoides | reverse complement strand
CATTGCATAGAACCTATGGCTGAAGCATAGGGAATGACTTTCATTTTCTCTCTATCTTGTGCAGCGGTCGGGCATTGATTCTGACTCAACTTCACACCTTGTAACATAGGCAAGAACCCTTTCTTTGCCTGATCCATTTTGAACTTCTTCAAAACTTTATCAAGGTATGTGCTTTGTGAAAGTCCAATTAAGCGTCTTGATCTATCTCTATAGATCTTGATGCCCAATATATAAGCAGCTTCACAGAGGTCTTTCATTGAAAAATTCTTATTCAAGTATCCTTTTATGCTATTCAGAAATTCAGTATCATTTCCGATTAACAATATGTCATCTACATATAATATCAAAAATGCTACGGAGCTCCCACTCACTTTCTTGTAAATACAGGCTTCTCCAAAAGTCTGTATAAAACCATATTCTTTGATCACACTATCAAAGCGTATATTCCAACTCCGAGAGGCTTGCACCAGTCCATAATGGATCGCTGGAGCTTGCACACTTTGTTAGCACGTTTTCGATTGACAAAACCTTCTGGTTGCATCATATACAACTCTTCTTTAAGATATCTATTAAGGAATGCAGTCTTGACATCCATTTGCCAAATTTCATAATCATAAAATGCGGCAATTGCTAACATGATTCGGACGGACTTAAGCATCACTACGGTGAGACGGTCTCATCGTAGTCAACTCCTTGAACTTGTC
>NW_021244323.1:0-1144 GCF_002162155.2 Triticum dicoccoides | reverse complement strand
TTTTTTGCGCATGAAGATAGTTTGCACGTATAGCCCCCATGTCTAAGCTAAAAGTAAAGTAGGATGCATAAATATATGACATGCTGCATTATCACATTAGCTTCACAAACCTAAAGTCACTAAGATAACTTCCATTGTGGTTTCCACCAAATACATACACTGTCTTGCGGTACAGTTGTTCCATGCTGCAGCAGTCAAAGTTCACATCAATGGTACAAAAGTAAATAGAGTAACAGGAAGGAAAAACAGGGTAACGGCCCTACAAGTTACAGTACAATAGCAGAGGCAAGGTAACATATGGTGCACCTCACAATGTGGTTTAGGATATTGGCCACACACAGATAATGCAGGTCATTCATCGCGAGCACTGACAGTACTAAGACCTTCCAGAATAACACCTGTCTTCTCTCTCCCCCCGCGTCCACACTACCCGCCCCCCGCGTCGCCCCCGCTCGGGCGACTCGGGTGGGATTTGAAACCCTAGCCGCCGGGGGTCCCCATCCTTCCTCCCCTCCCTCCGTCGCTGCCGAAGGACGCCGCCGGCGATAGCCCGGGGCTGACGGCGGTGGCGGGGGTCTTCCCTCTTGCCTGCGCCGTGGGGGCGGTGCGGAGCCCCGCGGCGTGGGTGGCACGACCGACCTGGCCTGGCGGCGCGGCGGCTGCCTCGGCCAAGGGCCGATCTGGCCCGGCGGCGCGGCGGGCCTGCCTTCCGGTGGCGGCGCGGCGGGCCTGCCTTCCGGCGGCGGCGCGGCGGCTGCCTCGGCCAAGGGCGGCGATGGTGGGGGTGCGGCAGCCGGCTCTGCCTCGGGCAGCGTGGCGGCGTTCGGCGACGGCGGCCGGGTCTGCGGCGACACACCATCTGACCTTGGATCAGCGGTGGCGGCATGGAGGGCCTGGTGGTTGGGTCGGCACCATGCGAGTTGTGCCCTCCGGACAGATCTGATCTGGCCGGTGCGGCCTGCTTGTGCGGCGGCTCAAATCGGCGGCGACCCGTGGACACAATACGTGATGGAGGTTCTTCGAGCGGATCCGGGTGAAAACCTTGTGCTCGGCTTGATGCCAAGACCCGCGTTGGTGACACCCTTTTGTGTCATTACCTTCTTGAAGGCATCGCCGTGGAGAAGCTCTAGACCTCTATCCGCTA
>NW_021244322.1:0-668 GCF_002162155.2 Triticum dicoccoides | reverse complement strand
ACAAATTGGACATTTTCAAAAGTTGTATTTCAAAATAATGTTTGCGCTTTTTCCAAACAATGGTCAGATTTTTCAAAACAAATGTTCTCAAATTTTCAGAAAACGTTCACTTTTAGAAACATTTTTTCATTTTCTAAAACCGAACAAAAAAACAGCCCAAAAAAAGTCGCTCGCTGCCATGACCGGTTCACTACAGTGCACGGTTCTATGCAGTGCCTTGGTTCGCTGCATCGGGTCGGCTCGCTATGATGGGTCCATCCATTCATCTATCATTAACTTGACCAACATACATTCATCAACATGACCTAGCATTAAATTTATGACAAACAAAGTTCCTAAAAAAATTCACCGACATTCCATCCATCCACCATCTATGATTCTAACAACATCCATGAATCCATCTAACAAAAATTTACCTATACATCCATCCACCTAAAAACAGTAGCAAGAAGATTAAAAAAACATAAAAAAAATTATTTATCTAACTATCTATCCATCCATTCATCTAGCAGCACAGCAGCGCCAGGGGAGCAACGGCAGCAGCGGGGGACGCGGCAGGATGGCGGGGGAGCTCACCGAGGGGGGCAGGGGATGTGGTGGCGGAGGTGGTGTCGGAGGGGCCGCAACGGGTGGCGGAGCGTGGGCGGCTGAGGGGTCCCCGGTGCTGA
>NW_021244321.1:0-685 GCF_002162155.2 Triticum dicoccoides | reverse complement strand
GGAACCTGGATGCTCATATTGGCTCCCACATATTCTACGAAGATCTTTATCGGTCAGACCGCATAACAACATACGTTGTTCCCTTTGTCATCGGTATGTTACTTGCCCGAGATTCGATCGTCGGTATCTCAATACATAGTTCACTCTCGTTACCGGCAAGTCTCTTTACTCGTTGCGTAATACATCATCCTGCAACTAACTCATTAGTTGCAATGCTTGCAAGGCTTAAGTGATGTGCATTACCGAGAGGGCCCAGAGATACCTCTCCGTCAATCGGAGTGACAAATCCTAATCTCGAAATACGCCAACCCAACAAGTACCTTCGGAGACACCTGTAGAGCATCTTTATAATCGCCCAGTTATGTTGTGACGTTTGGTGGCACACAAAGTGTTCCTCCGGTAAACGGGAGTTGCATAATCTCATAGTCATAGGAACATGTATAAGTCATGAAGAAAGCAATAGCAACAAACTAAATGATCAAGTGCTATGCTAACGGAATGGGTCAAGTCAATCACATCATTCTCCTAATGATGTGATCCCATTAATCAAATGACAACTCATGTCTATGGTTAGGAAACATAACCATCTTTGATCAACGAGCTAGTCAAGTAGAGGCATACTAGTGACACTCTGTTTGTCTATGTATTCACACATGTATTATGTTTCCGGTTAATATAATTCTAG
>NW_021244320.1:0-398 GCF_002162155.2 Triticum dicoccoides | reverse complement strand
CAACATCATGTACACTACTTAACAAGCTCGATTCACTCACCACAAGTCATTGCATGACAAGATAAGCATAGCATCAGCAAGAAGACATGTTTATGTAACCAACCAAGGCAAGAACAAGTTCATAGCATGCAAGGATCAACTACAACAACCTTGGCTACATTGAATAACAAGTAAACAATCTGCCAGGAAACATTTTGAAGCAAAAGTAGAGCACGAAAATGACATGCTAGACTACTCCATAATTGCAACCAAGGGCATGAATGGATAGACAATAACCACCTGTTCAAAACACCCTTACTGAAGTATCTCTAAATATGCATGGATCTCTCTGTAGCATCAAGTTTACAAGGCATCAAAATAACAGCAGAACAGGGACTAAAATCAGCAACATCACGATG
>NW_021244319.1:0-2276 GCF_002162155.2 Triticum dicoccoides | reverse complement strand
TTCAGTTGCTAAGATTAGTAACTCAAAACGGGAGTTGCAGAATAAACAGAGACTAGTTAAGGGTGAAGTGACGATGTATGTTGGAAGTGGTTCCAAGATTGATATGATCATCGTCGCACACTCCCTATACTTTCGGGATTAGTGTTGAACCTGAATAAGTGTTATTTGGTGTTGGCGTTGAGCATGAATATGATTTGATCATGTTTATTGTAATACGGTTATTCATTTAAGTAAGAGAATAAATTGTTGTTCTGTTTACATGAATGAAACCTTATATGGTTACACACCCAATGAAAATAGTTCGTTGGATCTCGATCATAGTGATACACATAATCATAATATTGAAACCAAAAGGTGCAAAGTTAATAATGATAAGTGCAACTTGTTTGTAGCACTGCCGTTTAGGTCATATTGGTGTAAAACGCATGAAGAAACTCCATACTGATGGGCTTTTGGAATCACTTGATTATGAATCAGTTGATGCTTGCGAACCATGCCTCATGGGCAAGATGACTAAGACTCTGTTCTTCGGAGCAATGGAGCGAGCAATAGATTTGTTGAAAATCATACATACTGATGTATGTGGTCCGATGAATATTGAGGCTCGCGACAGGTATCATTATTTTCTGATCTTCACAGATGATTTGAGCAGATATGAGTATATCTACTTGATGAAACATAAGTCTGAAACATTTGAAAAGTTCAAAGAATTTCAGAGTGAAGTGAAAAATCATCGTAACAAGAAAATAAAGTTTCTACGATCTGATCGTAGAGAAGAGTATTTGAGTTACGAGTTTGGCCTTCAGTTAAAAACAAAGTGAAATAGTTTCACTACTCATGCCACCTAGAACACCACAATGTAATGGTATGTCCGAACGTCATAACCGTACTTTATTAGATATGGTGCGATCTATGATGTGTCTTACCGATCTACCACTATCGTTTTGGGGTTATGCATTAGAGACAGCTGCATTCACGTTAAATAGGGCACCATCTAAATCCGTTGAGACGACACCGTGTGAACTATGGTTTGGCAAGAAACCTAAGCTGTCGTTTCTTAAATTTGGGGTTGCGATGCTTATATGAAAAAGTTTCATCCTGATAAGCTCAAACTCAAATCGGAGAAGTGCGTCTTCATAGGATATCCAAAGGAAACTATTGGATACACCTTCTATCACAGATCCAAAAGGCAAGACTATTGTTGCTAAATTCGGAAACTTTCTGGAGAAGGAGTTTCTCTCGAAAGAAGTGAGTGGGAGGAAAGTAGAACTTGACGAGGTAACTGTACCTGCTCCCTTATTGGAAAGTAGTACATCACAGAAAACTGTTTCTGTGACACCTACACCAGTTAGTGAGGAAGCTAATGATGATGATCATGAAACTTCAGAACAAGATACTACTGAACCTCGTAGATCAACCAGAATAAGATCCGCGCCAGAGTGGTACGATAATCCTTTTCTGGAAGTCATGCCACTAGATCATGATGAACCTACGAACTATGAAGAAGCGATGGTGAGCCCAGATTCCGCAAAGTGGCTTGAAGCCATGAAATCTGAGATGGGATCCATGTATGAGAACAAAGTTTGGACTTTGGTTGACTTGCCCGATGATCGGCAAGCAATTGAGAATAAATGGATCTTCAAGAGGAAGACGGACGCTGATAGTAGTGTTACTATCTACAAAGCTAGAATTGTCGCAAAAGGTTTTTCGACAAGTTCAAGGTGATTGACTACGATGAGAGCTTCTCACTCGTATCTATGCTTGAGTCTGTCTGAATCATGTTAGTAATTGCCGCATTTTATGAAATCTGGCAAATGGATAAACAAAACTGCATTCCTTAATGGATTTATTAAAGAAGAGTTGTATATGATGCAACAGAAGGTTTTGTCAATCCGAAAGGTACTAACAAAATGTGCAAGCTCCAGTGATCCATCTATGGACTGGTGCAAGAATCTCGGAGTTGGAATATACGCTTTGATGAGTTGATCAAAGCATATAGTTTTATACAGACTTGCGGTGAAGCCTGTATTTACAAGAAAGTGAGTGGGAGCACTACAACATTTCTGATAAAGTATATGTGAATGACATATTGTTGATCGGAAATAATGTAGAATTATTCTGTAAAGCATAAAGGAGTGTTTGAAAGGAGTTTTTCAAATAAAGACTTCGGTAAAGCTGCTTACATATTGAGTATCAAGATTTATAGAGATAGATCAAGACGCTTGATAAGTTTTTCCAATGAGTACATACCTTGACAAGATTTTGAAGTAGTTCAA
>NW_021244318.1:0-1336 GCF_002162155.2 Triticum dicoccoides | reverse complement strand
ATACTTCATATATATTTGCAATATTCAGATTGCTTTATCATATTCTTGCTCGTTATTCGATTGCTAGCAGGAATAGACCTTCGTGGTCAGGTTGACCGCGCTTCCAGCATCGTCAGTAACCTTAGGAGATTGGTTTAGCGATTGCTAAGGCGCAACGTCGTGCACGTTTGTAGTCGGATCGTCAAAGTCGTCTCCACCAAATCGATAGTTATTATCTCATCGAAAGATCGGGACCCTCGCCTCTATCATTGCGTGTATGATTAGTGTACGGTCAAATCGGGGGCGTCACATCATGCCAGTTTGTAATTCCTGATAATATTCTTCTGCAGAATTTTTTCCTTGTCTTAAACGCTGCAATTTTTGAAGTAATTCACGTTGATAATATGGTGGAACCCAACGAGTACGCATAGCAGTTTTCAAAGCAGCCGAAGTAGCTGGAATAGGATATAATCTACAATGTTGAGACCACCAAACACATGCAAAGCTAGTGAAAGCACAAACAGCAGCAGGAACACGTCTCTCCTCAGGATATTGTAAACATGTAAATCGTTGTTCAGTTTCTAACTCCCAAGTAAGATATATATCAGGAACATATCTACCCTCAAATGGAGGAATGTTCAATTTCAGTTTAGGGAGATGGTCATGATCACGTACCTGAGGTGGTTGTGCAGCCCTACCATTGCGATGATATGCATGAGGACGACCTGGTGGCGGTAGTGTTGGTGGTTGCATATAGTTCTGATTTTGATCAACCTCATCCTCGTAATGGTCCTCCACCTTTGCAGTAGCAGCAGGAGCTACAGAAGCATCAACAGCGGCACCAGAATTTTGACAAGGCTCGAGGGGAATGCGCAGTGCCCGTCCCACTTGATTTGGAAGGCGGTGTTGTTGTTGTTGTAGAGGTGCATTAGGTGCAGCCGGTGGTGGTGGTGGAAGACGCGCGAGGAATTCATTAAACTTGTTATCGAGCTTTGTTTCAAACGTCTTCTCCATGCCATCTATCTTCTCCATGGCCTCTTCAAATCTGTTTAGCACATCTTGCACCTGTCCACTCATCATTTGCTGAAATTTATCATGTAGCTCTTTGTTCGTCATGTTCTCCCAATCTGTCTCATCGGCTTGTGATCCTGCCATGGTTAGCAGCAATGGAAACACATAAGAATATGATCCTACAGACTACTAGGAAGTGGTGGTAGTGGTGGTGGTGGTGTATCACAAATCCAGTAAGAGAATCTCAAATTCTTACCAGTTCTTACCCAGCAGCAGGTGGTGATCGCCAACCGTCGTAGTCAAAACTCTCAAAGATTGGATAGAGCGATTGCTAGGTGGTGTCAAA
>NW_021244317.1:0-1114 GCF_002162155.2 Triticum dicoccoides | reverse complement strand
ATTGGGAGCACTCATTAAAATATGACATGCTAAAGAGTTGATGTTGGACAAGGAAGACAACATAATGAGTTATGTCTTTCTTATATCTGAGATAAAGTATGTTGTCATGGATCCTCTAACTTGTTGAGCTTGCCTTTCCCCCTCATGCTAGCCAAATTCTCAGCACCAAGTAGAAATACTACTTGTGCTTCCAAATACCCTTAAACCAGTTTTGCCATGAGAGTCCACCATATCTACCTATGGATTGAGTAAGATCCTTCAAGTAAGTTGTCATCGGTGCAAAGCAATAAAAATTGCTCTAAATATGTATGATTGATTGGTGTGGGAGAAATAAGCTTTATACGATCTTGTGATGTGGAAGTAATAAAAGCGACGGACTGCATAATAAAGGTTCATATCACAAGGGGCAATATAAAGTGACGTTCTTCCGCATTGAGATTTTATGCATCCAACCATAAAAGCGCATGGCAACCTCTGCTTCCTTCTGCGAAGGGCCTATCCTTTATTATTATCTTCTACCTTATGCAAGAGTCATGGTGATCTTCACCTTCTATTTTTCATTTTATCCTTTGGCAAGCTCAGCACGTTGGAAAGAACATGATATATATATATCTAATTGGATGTAGGGGAGCATGAACCATTATTGTTGACATTACCCTTGAGGTAAAAGGTTGTGGGGCAAAACTATAAGCCCCTATCTTTCTCTGTGTCCGATTAAAACTCCGTAACCACAAGTATTGCGTGAGTGTTAGCAATTATGGAGGACTAAATGATAGTTGAGTATGTGGACTTTCTTTTTAGCTCTGACATAGACTCTTTCCGATGTTATGATAAATTGCAATTGCTTCAATGATTGAGATTATAGTTTGTCAGAGCCCAATAAGGTTTATGACTTATACTTTTGCATTGTGAATATATCATCACTTGAACATAAGTAATCATATGACAAAACCTATATATGTTGCTGTTATGAGAATAATCATGATGCCTTCATGTTCGTATTTTATTTTTATCGACGCCTCTACCTCTAAACATGAGGACATATTTATTTTTATCGGCTTTTCGCTTGAGGACAAGCGAGGTCCAAGCTTGGGGGAGTTGATACGTCCATTTT
>NW_021244316.1:0-1413 GCF_002162155.2 Triticum dicoccoides | reverse complement strand
GTGCACTATTACTCACCGTTTTGGGGACCCAGAGCGATTTCCACGATTGACGATCCCCAGGTTGAGTTTACGTGTCCGTCATCAACACTCAAAGTTTTGGCCAATTCTGACCCGTTTAGTGCACTATTACTCACCGTTTTGGTGTCCCGAAGTGATTTCCATAGTTGTTGAATCCCAAGGTGCACTTACGTGTCGGTCATCAACACTCGCAGTTTTGGCCGATTCTGGGCTCTTTCATGGACTATTACTCACTGTTTTGTGGTCCCAAAGTGATTTCCATGGTTGTGGGACCCCAAGGTGTGCTTATGTGTTGGTCGTCAAGACTCGCAGTCTGGGCCGATTCTAGCCCGTTTCGTGGACTATTACTCACTATCTTGTGGTCCCGGAGTGATTTCCACGATTAACGAACTTAACCCCGGGGTGCGTTTATGTGCCGGTCAGCAACACTCACAGTTTTTGTCGATTGTGCCCCGTTTCATGGCCTATTACTCAGTGTTTTGAGGTCTCGGAGTGATTTCCACGATTATGGAACCCCAGGGTGCGTTTAAGTGTCGGTCATCAGCACTCACTAATTTGGCCGATTCTGGTCCGCTTCGTGTACTATTACTCACTATTTTGGGGTCCCAGAGCGATTTCCACGATTGACGATCCCCGGGGTGCATTTACGTGTCCGTCGTCAGTACTCAAAGTTTTGGCCAATTCTGACCCGTTTCGTGGACTATTACTCGCCGTTTTTGTGTACGGAAGCGATTTCCATAGTTGTTGAACCCCGAGGTGCACTTACGTGTCGGTCATCAACACTCGCAGTTTTAGCCGATTCTGGCCTGTTTCATGGCCTATTACTCATTGTTTTGGGGTCCCAAAGCGATTTCCATGGTTGTCGAACCCCAAGGTGTGCTTACGTGTTGGTCGTCAAGAATCGTTGTCTGGGCCGATTTTGGCCCGTTTCTTGGACTATTATTCAGTTTTGGGTTCCCGAAGTGATTTCCACGATTGACGAACCCCTAGGTGCGTTTACGTGTCGGTCATCAGCACTCACAATTTTGGCCGATTCTGGTCTGTTTCGTGCACTATTACTCACCGTTTTGGGGACCCAGAGCGATTTCCACGATTGACGATCCCCAGGTTGAGTTTACATGTCCGTCGTCAACACTCAAAGTTTTGGCCAATTCTGACCCGTTTAGTGGACTATTACTCACCGGTTTGGTGTCCCGAAGTGATTTCCATAGTTGTTGACTGCCAAGGTGCGCTTACGTGTCGGTCATCAACACTCGCAGTTTTGGCCGATTCTGGGCTCTTTCATGGACTATTACTCACTGTTTTGGGGTCCCGAAGTGATTTCCATAGTTGTCGGACCCCATGGTGCGCTTATGTGTTGGTCGTCAAGACTCGCAGTCTGGGCCGATTCTAGCC
>NW_021244315.1:0-445 GCF_002162155.2 Triticum dicoccoides | reverse complement strand
AAACTGTGAGTGTTGATGACCGACACGTAATCGCACCTTGGGGTTCAACAACCATGGAAATCTCTTTGGGGCCCCAAGACGGTGAGTAATAGTCCATAAAACGGGTCAGAATCGATAAAAACCGCGAGTGTTGATGACCGAAACGTAAACGCACCCCAGGGTTCGTTAATCGTGGAAATCACTCCGGGACCCCAAAACAGTGAGTAATAGTCCATGAAACGGGCGAGAATCGGCCAAAACTGTGAGTGTTGATGACCTACGCGTAAGCGCGCCTTGGGGTTCAACAACTATGGAAATTTGTTTGGGGCCCAAAAATGGTGAGTAATAGTACACGAAACGGCTCAGAATCAGCCAAAACCGCGAGTGTTGATGACCAAAACGTAAACGCACCCCAGGGTTCGTTAATCGTGTAAATCACTCCGGGACCCCAAAACAGTGAGTAATA
>NW_021244314.1:0-1453 GCF_002162155.2 Triticum dicoccoides | reverse complement strand
GCTAACAGGTTTTTTGCGTGCGGCGCTATAGCGCGGCTGTTGGAGATGCTCTAACACAACATTGATGCGGCAAAATAGCTGAAGGCAAAGACAGAGGAATGGAGGGTGGGAGGAGCTGTACCTCAGCCGCTTCGGTGCCCTTGCCCAGCCAAAGACAGAGAGGGATGCCCTTGCCCAGGCGCACACTGCCCCGATCCAAATCTGCCGCTGCATGTGTCTCCGTGAGCTGGACGGTAGAGATGGGGAGGTCGGGCCAGGGAGGATGAAGAGAGGCGGCCAACGGGAGAGAGAGCACGAGGGTGTGGAGCCGGCGGCGGAGAGAGGCACGACGGAGTTGGGATGTGCTGTACGGACAGGGCGGCGTGGGGCGGTGCTACAAAGGAAGGGCGGCGTGGGATGGTGCTACAGAGGAAGGGCGGCGTGGGGCAGCGGTGGGATAGACCGGCGGTAGCCCCGGGCGGCGTAGGGCGGCGTAGGAGGCGTGGGGATTGACCGGCGTGGGGCGCCGGCGTGCGTGGGGAACAGGAGAGAGCTAGGGATTTCGTGGGTGGGGAACGAATGGAGCGTGGGGTGGCGGCATCCTTTGATTTTGAGGGGAAAAACTTCGCGGGTTGGGCCGGTTTGGCGCTAATGTTTTCAGCTTTTCACGCACCAGGCCCAGTTTAGCATCGGACCGTTGGTCGGGATTATTTACCGACCGATGTTCCATGGGCCATAATAGAATTCCCGACCGACTGCTCGACGTTATATGTTGTATCATTCCTGACCGACAGAGGGTCAGTGTACACAGGTTTCCCGACCCACAGTCTGTTAAAAAATTTCCTGACCAATTGTGGGTCGGCAATAGTGACTTTTTCTCAACAGACGTCAGTAGGGAATTATGGTGCATGGTGTAGTGTGCAACTCGACCTTTGTTTTTTTCCATCGTACTTGCAAGTCCACCCTTGACTCGCAAGTAGACAAGTAGTTTGTTTCATCCTAGTTGCATGTCGATCCTTGACTCACATTTGGGCTCGTAGTTTCATAGTTGTCATAGTTGCAAGTCCACATTCGACTCGCAATTAGGTTTTGTGTTGTTTCTTCCTTGTTGTAAGTCCACGTTCGACTCACAACTGGGCCCTAAGTTGTAGGTGTCCCGGTTGCAAGTCCACCATCGAATCGCAATTGGGCTTGTAGTTGTAGTTTCCCAAGTTGCAAGTCCACCATCGACACAGAATTGGGGCTTGTAGTTGTAGTTGCCCTAGTTGCAAATCCACCCTTGACTCGCAACTGGGCCTGTATTTTGTTTTGATCCCAGTTGCAAGCCCACCCGTGACTCGCAACTAGGCATATAGTGTGTTTGTCATCCCAGTTGCAACTTCATCCTCGACTCGCAACCAGTCTTGTAGTTTGTTCTCGCCCCAGTTGCCAGCCCACCCATAACTCGCAACTAAGACTATAGTTGTTGTTTTCT
>NW_021244313.1:0-391 GCF_002162155.2 Triticum dicoccoides | reverse complement strand
CCAATATAAACAACCCAATCTCCATTTGCGCTTGCCCAAGCCTTGCCCTCAAGCAATGGCATCTTAACATCATACGTATCATTATCAACACTACTGGAATCAGTTACTTTGCCATCTGCCAGCTCTTTGCCGTCTGCTAGCAGACGGCAAAGAAGCTCTTTGCCATCAGCTACCCGAAAGCAGACGGCAAAAAGGGAGGGGCCCCACTGAGGAGCTGGTTAAAAAATACTTAACACGACCCCCCTCTTTGCCGTCCGCTAGCGGACGGCAAAGAGCACATTAACGGACGACAAAGGTGGCGGACGGCAAAGATTAAACATATCTAACGGCGCGCCCCCGCCCCGCCCCTCTCTCTCTGTTTCTCTCCCCTGCTCCCACACGCGCGCCGCCG
>NW_021244312.1:0-384 GCF_002162155.2 Triticum dicoccoides | reverse complement strand
TGAGGCACGCCACTGCCGGAGCACTGTGTCACCGTCCTGGAGGAGCACTGGTGTGGATAGGCATGACTGCCGCTTCCTCAAGGTCAGCTACAAACGCCAGTACCGCATGCAGCAGCAGTTCCTGTAACAATGGTGTTATTGTAATGGCGGCTGGGACGAGGTGAAGTTTTCTGCATCATGTTCTTTGTTGGGTAAAATTGCAACAAGGGGTTTGTTGCAGGAATACAGAGAAGAGGTAAGAGATGCTGCTGCAAATTTTGCAACAATGGTCTTTTGGAAGAATACAAAGAAGAGGTTGTAGATATTGCAAATTTTGCAACTGAGATCTTGTTGCAGGAATTAGGTTCGCAACAAGAGTCTTGTTGCAGGAAAAAGGAGAATAAA
>NW_021244311.1:0-1823 GCF_002162155.2 Triticum dicoccoides | reverse complement strand
AGCCCATGGTCTGAAACCAGTAGACTGCTCTCGTGCGCCACCTCTTATATTGCGCCCCCTTAAAGGCGGGCGGCTTCAGATGCGTAGGAAAACCACTTGGAGTAAATTGCCTATAATCAGGTTTTTGGATTGTTGGAAATATGAGCAAGTTACTACGAGATTTAATCCGAATAATTAGAAGATAAATCATGTTTACAGTAGCAGAGATTAAACTAATCATGTGAACTAGCATAGAAGATGAACAGATCACATCTAGGGCACATACTAGAAACATGAATTCTACCACGATCTCGAACAGGAAGGATAGAATCACATACGGTGCAGGGGGAGCAGCACCGCCGGTGTTGACGTTGTCGCCCATGTCGTTGAGGATGAGGTTTCCAAGGTCGGGGAAGAAGTCGTCGTTCGTGAAGTCCTCGCTGCCAGTAGTCGCGCGAGTGCGCTCCCCAATAACCTGATCGCCCCTCTCCTGTACAGGATCACGAGAGGCGGGGTTCCGGAGGCCTGTTGTCCCTTCTCCCGGTGCACGCCGAAAGGAGGGATGGAGAAGACTTGCTTGGCGGTGCAATGATCTGGAACGGTGGTGAAAAACCATACGAAGCGGCGGCGGCTAGGGTAGACGTCCGCCTGACTATATAGTGCGGGCCGGGCAGGTCGTGGGAGTAAACCCCACGTCCGAGTCGTCACGATCCAAAAGAATCGGAAACGGTTCAGTAATTAACGCGTCCATTATTTATTAATTAATGACTCATTAATTTTTCGGAGCAGCAAAAATATAGACAACGTGCATAGCTCTGTCCATGGCTCGGCTCAATCCCGCAACCCGCGGCGCGGCGCGGCGCGGCGTGGTGAGGCGAGCGTGTAGGTCTCCTCTTCTCATGCTCATACAAGTGGTAGAAGAGCTCACCTTATAAAGAGGTGCAACACTCTCTCAACTTTCGGGGTGGGACTAAACTTTAGCCTCACTCACTCCACTCACATGTGTGCATGAATGGGCCAAGAGAATTTCAGAATTTTACTTGGGCTTTGGGCCAAAGGCCTACTAGCAAAATTCCAGCAACTTCTGCAGCAGCTCGAGGACGAGGAACTCGGGGTCGGGAGGAGGAGCTCGAGGACCTGCCTCCAAGACATGAGCACGCTGCCGGAGCTGGCAAGTCGCGGGATTTGCAGAAAAGGGAATCGCTTCCCTCCTGATTTCCTGGTGCGGACGAAGAGAAGCGGCGAGACGATGGGGAGAAGGCGTTCGGTGCGTGCCAAGGCGATGGAGCAGGCAGCGACGCGATGGAGCAGGCGGCCGGCACATGGGGCAGCGACGGAGCAGTGAAGCGGTCGGAGTGAGAACTGCATAGTTTGTTGGAAGAAAGGGGAGGTGCTTTTCGCAAAATGTTGTCGGAGAGAACTTTTCCTAGACGGAAGGAGTACTAATGATACTCTCCTGCTACCTTGGTACTTTAGTATGGTACGACTTTGCTGAAAAAGCCATTGTTTGTAGTACTAAAAAATTATAGGAATAGGATCCGCTGACATCAATTTACTACTTTGGATTAATTATTGTCCGAGGACCATCTAAAGATAGATTTCCAAATACTGAAGGCGAGTTAGTCTATTCATTGGTCTGTGTTGTACATTATGCAACAGTGAAACTACAACACAAAAAATTGTTAACTTGTAATGACATACCAGACCATGATATCATCATGTAGATCCGCTACTTCTCTTCCCCGATCAGACCATCGGTTGCATATATCACATCCGGTTGCATACGTATTTGCTTTTTTTGCTTTGAGCTTAGTATGTCATTTTGTGCAGAGTACAGCCAATTC
>NW_021244310.1:0-1442 GCF_002162155.2 Triticum dicoccoides | reverse complement strand
TACACGCTCTCACCACTTACCGTCGTTTACAAGACATGTACTCGGCAACCTTCAAGCGGAAGCCCAACGTGGGTGTCGGCCACGACCTACCTAATCACCTAAGTCTCTAGTCCAGGTTTATCGCCTATTCGGGTTCCATCCATGAGGAGATCCGGCCGAGGTATCGCTCACAGCCCCAAACGATGTGAACAGGGTTCCCGAGATACCTAACGGGTATTCGGTACACCGTGCCACGTACCTACCGCATCACAGCCCACCCCTACGGTCAGCGCTGTCCACGACCTCCAGTAGGCTACAAACACCAGAAACTACTTGCAACTCCTGGACAGAGAACTGGGGTGAACAAGAAGTCGAGAGGGTCCATTGGTTTTGGGCCCAATGCATGGTAGTAGCTGAATCTTAAATCACACATACAGATCTCAGTGCTTAAGGTCGGCTTCAATGAAACAACCCACCATGTACTCCTACATGGCCTCTCATCGATACCTTTACCAAATCGTGTTTACCACACCACTCTCATTACCGACATAATCATTTCACTCTAGTCCATCACCCAGATGAACCAGACCTGACACGACTCTAAGCATAGCAGGCATAGCAAGGTAGGAACAACACATACATATGGCTCAATCAACTCCTACACATGGTAGTGGCTTTCATCTAGTTACTGTGGCAATGACAGGTCATGCAGAGGAAATGGCTTCAACTACCGTAACACACAGCAGTTTGAAACGCGTTGTCTTAATGCAATAAAAGAGAGCAGGAGCGAGAACATGGGATTGTATCGATATGATCAAATGGTTGGTTGCTTGCCTGATGGTTCGATGCACTGATACGGTTCTTCGTTAGGGTAATCACGGTACTCCTCGGAGGCAGAACCTGCCGCAAAGAACAACGATACACAACTATCACCAAACAATGTGCGACAATATGATGCATGCATGAAACATGGCAATATGAGTGTGTTGGGCTAACGCAACTAAGACCAGAAGGGTTTGAACCAATTTGAACCAAAGATTCAAATTTCAAACTCATACATGGCCCTTTAAAGTGTTTTTCCTTGTTCTGCATTAAACATCAAGTTAACTTGTTTAATCATGCATGAAAATAGTACAGATGGATAGATTGGATTTTTTTGATCATTTTTCATATATAATTTGTCTGATTTGGAGTTACAGATTAAAAGTTATGAATTTTTGAAGTTTAAACTATATTCTGGAATTTCCTATATTAGATTAAATCCAGAAAATCAATTATTGCGTCAGCCTGACGTCAGTGTGACATCAGCAGGTCAACGGGACACGGTCCGGGTCAAACCTGACAGTGGGTCCCGCGTGTCAGTGGGATTAGTTTAGTTAAAGTTTAATTAAAACTAAACCTGTTTAATTAACAGGGCTGGGCCCCACCTGTCATTGACTCAGGAGAGTCAACCAGGGCCCACC
>NW_021244309.1:0-1505 GCF_002162155.2 Triticum dicoccoides | reverse complement strand
GATTGTTCAGATCCAAATGATTCAAGATAAAAGCTTATAAAACATAAAAATAGTAATACTTTGAAGCATACTAACAAATAATCATGTCCTATCAAAATAGCATAGCCAAAGGAAGCTTATCCCTACAAAATCATATAGTTAGGCCATGCTTCATCTTTATCACACAAAACACTCCCATCATGCACAACCCCGGTTTCAGCCAAGCAATTGGTTCATACTTTTTAACGCGCTTCAGCTTTTTGAACTCTTATGCAATACATGAGCGCAAGCCATGGACATAGCACTATATGTGGTATACGGTGGTGGTTGTGAGGACAAAAAAGGGAGAATATAGTCTCACATCAACTAGGCGTATCAACAGGCTGATATCAATGTGAGTGAGTAGGGATTGCCATGCAACGGATGCACTAGAGCTATAAATATATGAAAGCTCAACAAAAGAAACTAAGTGGGTGTGCATCCAACTTGCTTGATGATGTCTACTACACAACCTTCTTCTTGTAGACGTTGTTGGGCCTCCAAGTGCAGAGGTTTGTAGGACAGTAGGAAATTTCCCTCAAGTGGATGACCTAAGGTTTATCAATCCGTTTGTGGCGTAGGATGAAGATGGTCTCTCTCAAACAACCCTGCAACCAAATAACAAAGAGTCTCTTGTGTCCCCAACACACCCAATACAATGGTAAATTGTATAAGTGCACTAGTTCGGCGAAGAGATGGTAATACAAGTGCAATATGGATGGTAGATAAAGAATTTGTAATCTGAAATTATAAAAACAGCAAGGTAACAAGTGGTAAAAGTGAGCGTAAACGGTATTGCAATGGTAGGAAACAAGGCCTAAGGTTCATATTTTCACTAGTGCAAGTTCTCTCAACAATAATAACATAATTGGATCATATAAATATCCCTCAACATGCAACAAAGAGTCACTCCAAAGCAACTAATAGCGGAGAACAAACGAAGAGATTATGGTAGGGTACAAAACCACCTCAAAGTTATCCTTTTTGATCTATCTATTTAAGAGTCCGTAGTAAAATAACATAGAGCTATTCTTTCCGTTCGATCTATCATAGAGTTCATACTAGAATAACACCTTAAGACATAAATCAACCAAAACCCTAATGTCACCTAGATACTCCATTGTCACCTCAAGTATCTGTGGGCATGATTATACGATATGCATCACACAATCTCAGATTCATCTATTCAACCAACACAAAGTACTCCAAAGAGTGCCCCAAAGTTTCTACCGGAGAGTCAAGACAAAAACGTGTGCCAACCCCTATGCATAGATTCCCAAGGTCACGGAACCCGCAAGTTGATCACCAAAACATACATCAAGTGAATCACGTGAATATCCCATTGTCACCACAGATAAGCACGGCAAGAAATACATCAAGTGTTCTCAAATCCTTAAAGACTCAATCCGATAAGATAACTTCAAAGGGAAAACCCAATCCATTACAAGAGAGTAGAGGGGGAGAAACATCATAAGATCCAACTATAA
>NW_021244308.1:0-1839 GCF_002162155.2 Triticum dicoccoides | reverse complement strand
ACGTCTTCTCCCACTGAAAACGCATCGCCAAATATCCTGAAATAAATCCAGGAATAATGCGAGCACCAGGACTTGAAACCTGGTGGGCTGGAAATACCACTGTCTTTCTAGCCATCCAACCACAGGTTGGTTCGCTACACGTCGTCTGCTTATCAAGCGTGACATCTAGAGTGAGTACGTTGGACATGAAATACTCGTAATATTACTATAAGCGTACGGCCATCACTTTCGTCCTTTTTTTAAAAAAACACCTGCAATTTTATTCATACTCATAACAATTACTGGTACACTAATTCGGATCTAAAATCCAAGAAAATACAAAGTAACTTCGATGACTAAGAATTACAATCAAATCTCTTGAAAACACCTTCTTTGATGCATCAATCCCTGTTAAAATAAATACTCCAAAGACTTCGGTAAAAAAGCTGCAATTGGAGTGGAGCAACGATGTTGTCAGTCTTTCACCCACACGAACATTATCAATAATGGTTTTTGAAAGCACCTTGAGTCGCCCATCCAAAAAATGGGAAGCTTTGATTGGTGAACGTACTTGGGCCGGTGATGATCTCCTAGAAGTGCAGGACGTCGGATCACAAAATCTTCACCATTATGTCAATGAAACACTTCAACTTCACAAGGAATCAAACCAACAGAAAAAGTTTCACACACCAACCTAAACTCATCAGATCCAAATAATCGGATCCGCGAAGGCAGAAAACTCTCTAACCTCATGGTATCGCCAAAAAAACGAGAGTAAATTTATTCTCACAAAATACAATGATCAATAGACGGTGACGGAGACCGTAGTACCTTGAAGATGCGAGGTCCCCCCACCTCTAAGCGCCAAGATGGCAGCCGGAGGTTAGGGGACCAAAAAATTCCTAGCGGTGGCGGCGCTGCAAACCCTCGCTCGTTCGTACCCCCTGCTGTTGGCCCTCTGCTGGTATACCGACCGGGCGGCGGCCCATCACTTTCGTCTTTGACTGGTACTTACAAATACAAAGCAAGGTAAAGAGCTATCACCCAGCAAAACAATAACCCATTAGGCAACTCACCAGAGCTAATCCACACCACCAGAACACCACCACATTCAGCAGCAACCCTCCGTTACTAAATATAGAAACAGTAGCATGTTGAGAGGCAGGCATATACTCCCTCTGTTTCTGAATATAAGTACCTTTATAGATATTTCAGTACGGACTATATACGGATGTATATATACATATTTTAGAGTGTAGATTCACCCATTTTGCTACGTATGTAGTCCATAATGGAATCTTTAAAAGGTCTTAGGGAGTATAACCTAAAAACAGAGCGGGGCAGAATAACACTGTTGAGACATCTAAGATTATTTGGCAAGCCAAAGTGAACAGCTGCCCCAAATTCTGGCATCAACGTAGATGATAACCATGACATCCGGTTGTTAAGTAGAGCCTAACCATCCACAAACACAAGCCATGATCATTAACAGAGATCATATCAGTAAGCCTCAACATGGCAACCATGCGCCAGACCAAATGCACTAGATGCACGATGGCCAGAGAGCAGAGCAGACGGAGGAGAAAGAGGTGACCAGGGACTCGTCTAGTAGTGATAGATGAGACAGTCGTGGGAGGCGACGCCGATGTTACAGGGCGTCAACCCCGCTATCTTGTTGGGACCGGAAGTAAGGTGGCACACCACTGTCACTATCATGCTTCACATCTGAAGTACTAAGCATGCATCAAGTCAACAACAGTTGATCACATGACAAATCATATAATGCCGTGACAAATCATATAATGTTGATCACATGACAAATTCTTTCCAGGTGACAGCGACATCGCCCTACATAGAAGG
>NW_021244307.1:0-677 GCF_002162155.2 Triticum dicoccoides | reverse complement strand
CCTGCTCCAGCCGCCTCGGCCGCCACCACAGCTGGTCGAGTAGCCGGGCGGCTTGCCAGAGGAGCATGGAAGCCACGAGGCCGGCGCAGATCCATGGTAATGCTGTGAGTGGAGCTGGACTTCTTGTGAAGGGCTCAGGATCCATTGCTGCTCCACACGAAAGGCTACAAGACAGTGAAATGTAGGACTGGATTAGTGGTGTGTTTTATCAGAATTCTCGACATATATAAATCCCTTAGAGCAACTCTAGCAGACCCGTATAATACGAACCCGCATAATTCCAACGAGTATACGGGCTCGGCCCAATTTTCTGACCAGAACAGAGCCGTATACTCGTCCAGCCCGTAAATATTTTTGCCGCAGCCCGCAAACGTTACCCCTGAAGCAGTATAACTATGGGTTTGCGGGGCAGATGCGGGTCGAAACCCAATCCCCCGCAGCCGCGTTTCCCCCCGATTCCCCACCGCGCTGTTCGATTTCTCACCGCCATCGAGCCTGCGAAAGCCATGGACGGCTTTGGGGATGAGGCGGTGAGACCGCGCACAAGCGGGGGCGCGTTGGTGGCTCAACCGCAATAGCCGGCCACCGCGAACTGGACGACTTCGATCGCGAGCTCGCCCGCCGCCGCCACGCCTCTTCCGGCTCCTGATCCGCGGGGAGCTCATCCGCGGGCGCAT
>NW_021244306.1:0-1230 GCF_002162155.2 Triticum dicoccoides | reverse complement strand
AATAGTCCACGAAACGGGCCAGAATCGGCCAAAACTGTGAGTGTTGATGACCGACACGTAAACGCACGCCGGGGTTCGTTAATCGTGGAAATCACTCCGGGACCCCAAAACAGTGAGTAATAGTATACAAAAAAGGCAAGAATCGGACAAAAGTGTAAGTGTTGATGACCGAAACGTAAACGCACCCCGCGGTTCGTGAATCGTTGAAATCACTTCGATACCCCAAAACAGTGCGTAATACTCCACGAAACGGGCCAGAATCGGCCAAAACAGCGAGTGTTGATGAGCGACACATAAATGCACCCCGGTGTTCGTCAATCATGGAAATCACGCCGAGACCCAAAATCAGAGTAATAGTCCAAGAAACGGGCCAGAATCGGCCAAAACTGTGAGTGTGGATGACCGACACGTAAATGCACCCCGTGGTTCGTTAATCGTGGAAATCACTCCGGGGGCCCTAAAAAGAGAGTAATAGTCCATGATACGGGCCAGAATCAGCCAAAACTATGAGCATTGATGACCGACACGTAAGCGCGCCTCGGGGTTCAACAACTATGGAAATCACTTCGGGACCTGAAAATAGGGAGTAATAGTCCACAAAACACGTTAGAATTCGCCAAAATTGTGAGTGTTGCTGACCGACACGTAAACACAACCCGGGGTCATTTCGGGACCCCCATAACTAAGTAATAGTCCAAGAAACGGGCCAGAATCGGCCCAAACTGTGATTGTTGATGACCTACACTTAAGCGCACCTTGGGGTTCAACAACCATGGAAATCGCTTTGGGGCCCCAAAACGGTGAGTAACAGTCCACGAAACGGGTCAGAATTGACAAAAACCGCGAGTGTTGATAACCAACCCGTAAGCGCACCCAAGGGTTCCTTAATCGTGGAAATCACTTCGGGGCCCCAAAAAAGTGAGCAATAGTCCACGAAACGGGCCAGAATCGGCCAAAACTGTGAGTGTTGATGACCGACACGTAAACGCACGCCGGGGTTCGTTAATCGTGGAAATCACTCCGGGACCCCAAAACAGTGAGTAATAGTATACAAAAAAGGCAAGAATCGGACAAAAGTGTAAGTGTTGATGACCGAAACGTAAACGCACCCCGCGGTTCGTGAATCGTTGAAATCACTTCGATACCCCAAAACAGTGCGTAATACTCCACGAAACGGGCCAGAATCGGCCAAAACAGCGAGTGTTGATGAGCGACACATAAATGCACCCC
>NW_021244305.1:0-391 GCF_002162155.2 Triticum dicoccoides | reverse complement strand
ATTTGAGTAATTGGATTAGATCTAAGGGCTCTAATTATCCTGTGTACATTTGCTTGGGTGGTTTTAGGGGAATTCATGTTTGCTCTTTTAATAGTAGTATAGATAATTGTTCACTCGGTAGGCAGGCAACACACCTGAGATCTCATTTATTCCAACTTCTACAGCCTCACATCAGGAACATACAAATGTGGCACCATCCTCACACAGTTTGGTTCTTAAATTGAGATAAATAAAACCACTTTCGACTACTTTTCTGACTTTACAGATAGAAATTTGCAGAAAGAAAAAAGGGGATGGTACATAAGACCACTATACTATTTTAACAGAATATGCTAAGGGGTAAAGATGTCCTCATTATCTATACAGATAGTGCTAATATGGAGCAAAATTA
>NW_021244304.1:0-401 GCF_002162155.2 Triticum dicoccoides | reverse complement strand
TCATACGCCTTTTATGCATACCAGAAAGGAAGCCGGGAAGGCCTCTGTCTTGGGTAGACACGGTCTTGTCCCTAGTCCTCCGTCGAGACGGTCGTGTCCGGTATGGCATGAGGGGGTATGTCGCGTGGTGTTTCTATCTGTTGGTTGATGTATATGTATTGTTATGCTAATCTTGCAGGAAATATTTGAACCTCCTGAGTCGACCGTAGATCGAGTCTTGTGCCAGTAACCCCATACTTGCTTCGCACTACCACTCGTCTCTACAACAAGTAGGGTACGGTTCAGTAAGTTGTCAACCCCTTTCCTAGCACACACCGTACAGAGAGGCCATGGTGGAAGATACTGGAGGCATCCGGTAGTCATGCCACCGGGTCCGGGAGCATGGGTGTTTCGGTTGTAGC
>NW_021244303.1:0-1713 GCF_002162155.2 Triticum dicoccoides | reverse complement strand
GTTGTGGGAGATAAGGATGAACAAGAGAAGGCATAATCTGCAAATGTGGAAAGAGGTGCGGGTATCTTTTTACAAAATTGCCATAGTTTGTTTTCTATCCGTCAGATATATATCAGACGGTCTATATTGCAAGATGGCAGGAACACCATCATCATCAACTCGGTTTTTTTTATAAGAGTAGAGATATATGTGCTAGTTAAATACATATATCCACTTGAGCATTAACACAAACAAAGGACATGCATTGGATAGTAGCAAGTGGCAGGGTCGAGCCTAGATTAAATGCATACATGGGTGATTTCTAAATCTCAAATGAAGAAAGTAAAAACAGAATAAAAGATAAGGATTGACATGAACTGCATGTGGGCTTCTTCCCTGATTCAGCATGACATGAAGAACACAAGAAGCTCCATCCATGTTCCTTAACTATTAATAATGCTACAATCCACAAAAAATAGAATCATCCATGTTAAAACATGGGTCATCTTTTACCAAATATATTTGAACAAAAAGTGCAACAAAGTGCAAAAGGTGGATTGTTGATTCATATAGAGAAGACATATATTACATGTTATTATTCAAGGACTAAGTATTTATCATGTATTTAGTAAATTGTTTACCCTGATTTGTGTGAAATAAGCATTTGTGACTCCCGCTATGACAACTAACAATGAAAAATAGCATGCCCTTAAAATAGATTCTTTTGTTCCTTGGTTGTCAATGAAACTCCATCATGATCATAGTGCTAGGGTGAATTTGATGAACCAATAGTGGTCACATGAGGACATCTGATTATGTTTATTGCACACAGAGTCTATACGGCTTTCATGATCACAGGCAGATACAGTCATCATCCACGTCGGAGGACTCGATGACTTGGGCCCAGTCTATGCTGTCACTATTGGTCTCCTCCTTGTCGTGCGTGGCCTTTAGCAACGCCTTGTTCAAGGCGTAGAGCTGCGGATCCTCTCTAAGATAATGCTCCCAAGGTATTGCTACTTTGCCATTGTCGGGCCCTGATCAACGCCTCGGCCTTGAGGTGCTCCTTCTCCTCGGCCCTGAAGACTACCCTCTTGCTGGGAGGTGCTAGCTGACTCACATTCCAGATATCGTTAGCAAAGTTGAGTTGGACCCTTGGCCCCTAGTACTCTAGTGCATTGACATCATACTCGTGCACCGCACCCTCAATGTTGTCGTACATGGTGAGCCATTGCTTCTTGCCCCTGATGGGGTTTTGGATCTGGGCCCCTCACTTGGCCCAAGGCCTCTAGAAAACACCACGGTACCCATCGCTCTCCGCCATTTACAACAAAAAAACTGCCCTCAAATATCAGATATATAACGTTTATAATCGATGAAATAATTTGGCATGAGCTTCACATAATATTAGACATATTAAGCACCAGAATCTTGGCGAAACAGAAAACAATCAATGTTTCGCCAAAAACATTGGCACTTAGTATATGATTCCTTGTAAACAATTGAAGGCAAGTGAACAATTGAAGGCAAGTGCATATTCAATCCAAAATTAACAAGTCATTCTAAAATTCTAAAATTAACAAATCATTCTAAAATTCAAGCACAAACAATTATAACAAGTTAAATGCAAATGAACTTAACAATGTGAGATCTAAACAAGTCATATTCGTTTGCATGAAGCTCAAATAAATTAAATACTACCCTAACTCAAGCTCAAACAAATTAACAAGTCAA
>NW_021244302.1:0-1041 GCF_002162155.2 Triticum dicoccoides | reverse complement strand
CCCCCCATAGGGTGCGCCCCCCTGTCTCGTGGGCCCCTCGGGCGGCCACCGACGTACTTCTTCCTCCTATATAAGCCTACATAGCCCGAAAACATCTAGGGAGCACCCGAAACACAATTTCCACCGCCGTAACCTTCTGTATCCGCGAGATCCCATCTTGGAGCCGTCGCCAGCGTTCTGCCGGAGGGGGACTCCACCATGGAGGGCTTGTACATCAACACCATAGCCCTTCCGATGAGTTGTGAGTAGTTTACCACAGACCTTCGGGTCCATAGTTATTAGCTAGATGGCTTCTTCTCTCTTTTTGGATCTCAATACAATGTTCTCCCCCTCTCGTGTGGAGATCTATTCGATGTAATCTCTTTTTGCGGTGTGTTTGTCGAGATTCGATGAATTGTGGGTTTATGATCAAATTTATCTATGGATAATAATTGAATCTTCTCTAAATTCTTTTATATGATTGAGTTATCTTTGCAAGTCTCTTCGAATTATCAGTTTGGTTTGGCCTACTAGATTGATCTTTCTTGCCATGGGAGAAGTGCTTAGCTTTGAGTTCAATCTTGCGGTGTTCTTACCCAGTGACAGTAGGGGTTGCAAAACACGTATTGTATTGATGCCATCGAGGATAAAAAGATGGGTTTTATATCATATTGCTTGAGTTTATCCCTCTACATCATGTCATATTTCTTAATGCGTTACTCTGTTCTTATGAACTTAATACTCTAGATGCATGCTGGATAGCGGTCGATGTGTGGAGTAATAGTAGTAGATGCAGGCAGGAGTCGGTCTACTTGTTGCGGACGAGATGCCTATATACATGATCATGCCTAGATAATCTCATAATTATTCGCTTTTCTATCAATTGCTCGATAGTAATTTGTTCACCCACCGTAGTACTTATGCTATCTTGAGAGAAGCCTCTGGTGAAACCTATGGCCCCCGGGTCTATCTCTTATCATATTTGCTCCCAATCTACTTTTATTTGCATCTTTTATTTTCTGCATCTATATTATAAAATACCAAAAATATATTTATCTTATC
>NW_021244301.1:0-772 GCF_002162155.2 Triticum dicoccoides | reverse complement strand
GGGTGGGGAGGTCCATTGGTCAAAGCTCGTCTGTGCAAAGTCAAAGGGCTAGATCCCGTGGTCAAACGCTACAGGGTTAGGCGGGACGGGGGCACTGAGGGTAGCAATGCCACCGGAGCATCGCACTGGGCCCTCATACATGCGGGGTGGTGTGGTGGCATGTACGAAAGAGGCGGGACGCGTCTCCGGGGCGTGGCCCCCCCTCACGGACGGCGATGACACGGTAGTAGACGTTCTGCGGTAACGATGTGGCGTCAATATTAATAATACTCGGAGCGCGATAAAATCATGAGTTTTTTTGCACGACGTGGGCACATGCGCTATAGGAACGATGGTATTTTTTCATAATTTTTGGTGATGGAGAAGTATCTAAAAAATTCCCTTTACGCGGATTGCCCTTCGCGCGTCTACGGCTGTGGCCGGCGGCCCTCCGGGGGCTAGCATGCCGCCAAATCTTGCGTAGGTGGCCTCTCACAAGTCTGTAAGTGTTGTGGCAGTTGCAAACGCCCGGCATGCGTGTCCGGGGTGTGCCACCCCCCCTCACGGACGGCGCCGCTGCCGGCACCTGGAGGGGGGAAACGGACGCGTCGGTTCTACACGGAGGGGATCTTGCTGTGGCTCTGGCCCGGATGTCGCTCCAAAATGTTCCTATGGGCTGACCTAACACAACCGGGTGGGGAGGTCTACTGGTCAAAGCTCGTCCGTGCAAAGTCAAAGGGCTAGATCCCGTGGTCAAACGCTACAGGGCTAGGTGGGACGGGGGCACTGGGGG
>NW_021244300.1:0-1784 GCF_002162155.2 Triticum dicoccoides | reverse complement strand
TTGTGACGCATCTCGCCTTCACCTGCCACGCGTCCTAGTGCCCCCAACCATATACCAATGCCTGGGCCATAAGACGTACAGGAAATTACAGTAGTGTGTGTGTTGAGGTCTCCTGTGTGGGTGTTAGCTTGGTGTGTTCCCCCCTTTACGGGGGCACTCAAGGATGTCGTCCAAGCAAAACTCGTGAATCTTCCTACACAACATTCACCATACAACAAACCCCCTTTGTCTGGCCACAACAGACTGCATGTGGCTACCACTTCAGGGAGTTCAACAATTCTGATGCAGTGCTACTAGATAGATAGGTAGATAGATACTGCTGGCTGGCTTCCTAGTATACAAGGCAGCATGGATGAGATTTGTAGAGTGATTAACTTCACAGGACCATATGGTCTTGGAGTACAATATCTCACGGGCCAGGTCGGTGCATGGGAGATTCCAGTGCACCTCATGACTTTACTGAGTTGCATGATTGCATATCGTTTCCACAAACTCCTAACGCCTCCCAGTCCTATTTCGTTGACTTATTGGACGTCCGATTTCTAAAACATGAGCAACATGTTGGCCTTATCGAGCTACATGCAAATACTGAAGTGTCGGAATTTTTCCTTTAGTTCGTGTAGATCCTTACAACTGGCTTCAGCTGTGTTGTATCCTGGAGCACTCTTCTTCACTTCTCTGTCCCTCTCTTCCTGCATTATAAAAAGAACACTATTAGTTCCCGTGACTATATTCACCAAACCACTCTACCTAGACTCAACTTGATCAGGACTCTTATACGTACTAAAAAGTACATATAACACCTCCTTTCTCATTGCAATGGTACAAAATTTGTACGCGAAAAAGAGCTTCAGACTACAATACCCGGCAAGCACTAGTAGGGGATGACAAAGCTTGTCCAGTCAAGATTAGATTTTTCCTTCTGCTCCCTTATTGAAAATTACTAAAAATTCATAAATATGTAAACATGAAATATTTATTAATACGCCAATTTTCCTTCACCCCCTTACTAAAAAGCGCTAAAATTTAATAAATATATAAACTTGCCTCTTATATACATCTTTAATATCATTTATTTATTTTTATAGGCATACTTCAAAAGTAAAAATGAATAAATATGTAAACATTGAAACATGTAAATGTAAAAAGTAGCAGTGCAAATTCAATGAGTCATTTTTCTTCGGTCACTCATCATCCTTTGCCCCGCATTGCCACGAACTCTCAATGCAGTCTTAGTTGGAGCACAAAACTAATGTTTCTATGCATTTTCAAGTTGGGGGAAGATGATGGATTAGGATCAATGGGCTTACGCTCGCCACACCTGGGGACTACAGTGCTCCAACAATCAGGGTCATATTTAGCAAGCCCAAGGGTCGGGATGAAACCCTAAAATAGTTGTGTGCACTTTATATGGACAACAGGAAATAAATAGTGCAACAATAATGTTGCATATGCACAACAAATTGTGCATGTGGTTTTTTTAGATCAAACGTTCTACAGCTTGGGTTAAGTGAGATCTCATGGTGTGGTGAACCAACTTTTTTTCTCATCATCGTTGGACCAACCCCAAGCACCATTCATGATCATCGGACCAACCCCAAGCACCATTCATTCATTAGTCATCATTCATGTTTTACATGTGAGACAAGATTGTCATGTAGAGGAGTATCTAGATCTACGTCCAAGATTTGACTCTTGATAATCAAATGTACTAACACTCATTCATGGTATGTCGCGCTCAAGAACTTGTTCGAGCTCCGATGATGGCTAAGACAATACGACAT
>NW_021244299.1:0-1247 GCF_002162155.2 Triticum dicoccoides | reverse complement strand
GGCTCAACCCTGGCATCTCATGATATTCCCATGCAAAGCAACAAACATATTCTTTCAATAGCTCGATTAATTTAGCTTTACAATCGGCTTTCAAATTTTTGTTTATAAATGTCGGTCGACTGACTGATCCGTCTCCGATATCTACCTCTTCTAACGGATCGGCCGATGTAAAACCTTGTCCAAGTTTATCCATGTCATCCAACTCCTCAATAGACTCATACATATCGTTCTCGCTGGACCGATATTTTGCAAGACGTTTTTGTAACCACTCGGAACTAGGATCCATTTAAACATATCATACCTTGGAGCCGATTGCATTCAGTCGGCTTTAAAGACACGGGCACAAAACCATTCTTGGTCGCGCTGAGAAAATCAAACTCTGATAAGTCACGTCCCGTCAAGCAAGTAGCATTGGGATGTTGCCAATCCACCGATGCATCGGCCAAAGCAACACAGACCGAGTTATCCGCATGAATGACTTCTACTTCATCATCAACCCACTGAATCAAAAACTGGTGCATAGTGGACGGCACGCACTGGTTTGCATGAACCCAATCACGACCTAGTATAACATTGTAGTTACCTTGCACTTCAGCGACAAAGAATGCAGTAGCCAAAGTTTTGCTTCCGACTGTAAGCTCCACATACATTACACCTTTGGCTTCAGTTTTCTCTTTGCCTTCAAACCCGTTGAGCACCATATTGGTCTTGATCAATTCTTCATCAGGCAAACCCAATTTCTTGAAGACCGAATAGGGCATAAGATTTACCACAGCACCACCATCAACAAGCATCCGAGTGAGCGGCGACCCATTGATATGACCTCTGAGATATAATGGTTTCAGATGCTTTACTGGTTCTTTCGGCTTCTCGAATATTGCATTTTTAGGACCAAAATCCAGCTGAGCAACTTCCCCTTCCTCATCTACAGCACGAAACTCGGCAGGTAAGTAATACACCATATTGATATCCATACCTTCATGAACCGGTGTAGATTCATAGTCCACCATATCAGCCTCTTCTTCAAGTGGATCGACCGATTCTGAAATCTGGTCGAGTGAAGGAGAAGTAGGAAGTGTTGTAGACGATGTAATAGCTGTCGCATCGTCCTCCTTGGGTGGTGTAGGCACTTCTGTGATAGATGTAGAGGCTGATGTATCTTGTATTTGTTTAGGCCTCCACACTTGTTTTGCTGGAACCATGGGCCGAGTGTCATTGAACAACTTATCTCTTTGCTTCTCGGCCTC
>NW_021244298.1:0-720 GCF_002162155.2 Triticum dicoccoides | reverse complement strand
AACACTAGATGGTTTATTATTAGGCTTCATTTGTTGCTCAAATTCTTTTGCCACAATCTGATTTTCACTCTTATTCTTCTCCTGTTTTGCTTTATTAGCTCTATTAATATCATCTTTCAAAATGGAATCAGGAGTCATAGGAAGCAAAGTAATATTTTTATCCTTATGAACAAGAGTATAGTGATTGTTTCTACCATGGTGTACAGAATTTTTATCAAATTGCCATGGTCTACCAAGTAATAAGGAACATGCTTGCATAGGTACCACATCACAATCAACATAATCAGCATATCTAGAGATACTAAAATGCACACGAACAGTACGTGTTACCTTAACCTTGCCGCTGTTGTTGAACCATTGGATGTAGTAAGGATGTGGATGTGGTCTTGTGGTGAGAGAAAGCTTCTCCACCATCTCCATGCTAGCCAAGTTGTTGCAGCTCCCTCCGTCTATTATGACGCGCTGTTTTTTTTTGCGCTGTTTTTTTTGCGTTGTTTTTTTTTGCGAAAAATCACTATAATGGCGAGTGTCTCAAAACTCTTCCTAGGTCAAACTGACAGGATGGGCACGAAATTTTTTCGACCAATTTTTTTTTTCGACTGCCCGCACCCAAAAACTGGAAACGGGTCAAAAAACTTCCTATAGTGGCACCTGTCTCAAAACACTCAGAACGTTCACTTCCAGTTTTGAGTGTTTTGAGACAGGTGCCATTATAGGAAG
>NW_021244297.1:0-2220 GCF_002162155.2 Triticum dicoccoides | reverse complement strand
AAAAAAAAAACTGATCAAGAGCCTCGTCTTTCGATTGAAAAGAAGTTTGGAGCCAGTCTTATGCTTCCCATTTTGAAACTGATGGCCTTGGCATATGTGCCAGTAATGTCGTTTAGTAGGCTGTTTAGGAACTTAAGCACAATTTAATTGCATCACCTAGAACAAATATTCAAAAACGGAAACACTAACGCCCACATGTGTGGGCGTTCCCCAATTCGCCTACACGTTTAGATCGTCGTTCACTGTTTTTTGCACGATCTTGACACAAAAAGGTGAATTTGGTGTGCCACGTAGGACGGGGCTTATGTGTGGGTGTGGGAGAGTTTGCCCACACGCTCGCACCATGTTGTTTGCCAGCTGCGCTGTGTGGGCGAACTAATTTTTGCCCACACAGCCAGCCACCTAGTTCATGCGCGTGTGGGCGAACTGCTTTTTGCCCACAAGACACTCCTACGTTGTGGATGGCAACTGCAGTTAGACGAACGTGGCAACTAGGTAAACACACATGGCAATTGTGATTCTTTGCTAGACGTCAACTGCAGTTACGCGCACGTGGCAACTAGATAAACACACATGGCAACTGTGATTAACAATGCATGGCAACTATGGTTGGACCACACGTGACAACTAGGTAAATACACATGGCAACTACTGTTTGACCATATGTGGCAAGTAGTTAATCACACACGACAATTACGGTTTGATTACACGCGGCAACTATCATAAATTAGACATGACAACTATAATTAACCAAAACAGATAGAGTTATCATGCTTTTACAACTACACTTGCCATCCCGGATAACTATATCTGCCAACCAGGATGCAACTAAACCGTCATCCCGCGGTGTACCTAACGTAGCTGCGCCAGGACGTGTGGGCATTTTTGCTTCGTGCCACACGCGCAGGATGAAGATGAGTAGTATTTGTGGGATGTGGCACGAAGTAGCCGCGCCCACACGTGTGGGCAATTCTAGTGTCTGTTCATACACAACTCGTGTGGGCTGCCTCATGCTTACACCACACATGGTGTGTGGACGCATGTCGAATATATCACACCTGTGGCAGTTATCGGCGTCCTTCAAAAACCATGGGCTAGAGAGTGCTTTGCCTTTATTTTTGGGAAAAGGAGGATCGGAGCTCCGGATCTGCATCATAACGATGGACACACTACTAGACCAGTAGGGGAAGAAGCCCCTGAGGTTTTTAATTAAGAGAAAAATGTGGGATAACAACGTTCGAATCGAGGCTCGAACCCGCATCAGCCAGAAGACAACTGCACGCTGGCCACTGGCTAGGAGCCCATCCACAATGATGGACATAATCAGATTATCTATTAACACAGTATTCCCTCAAAAATCTTAACATGGTATGAATAAGGTTTCCTTTGGTTTGTAGGACCACCGTTGTAACCAGTGGTGAGAGACAACCATGACCACCTCAATCGGAGATGGCCCTATCCCGAGAGAAGAAAAGTTTTTCCCTCGTCACGACCTTTCCACCATTGTGGGATCCAAACTTGGTTATCCAAATTATTAAGCCAAGCCCATCCCATACCAGAGTAATGTGGTTGCACATGTTAGGCAGGGTTGCTCAACACTTAGGCTCGACCCTATATGACTTAGGCTATACTACCATCAATCAACATATTCATCACCATCATATCCAACCTTCATTATGTATCATACTCATGGTCAAAATTTGATCGTCTCGCATGCTCAAATCATTCCATTCCTTCTCGCCATGAATCAAGTTTTCAAAACCGTCACTCTCTCCCTCTACCATAGTTTCTCTTTTTGCAGAACTTTATTTTGAGAACCTCTCCTTGGGTAATAGTTGTCTTCCACGGGTTTTATAAACATTTTTTGAATAAGCCCAACATGGTCGCGCTGCTCTCACCACCGCGCCATCGCACATTGATTGGCGACATTTGGGCGCGCGGGCAGCCACCGGAACCAGCCCTCGAGAGAGTCCAGTGCCCGACGGCGACGGTTTTTGCGAGAGCTCACCGGAGACCTCTGAGCTCGAGCGTCTTGTGGTGGGGCTAGTGACAGGACATCAGGAAGCTCACTAGCAATAGTTTGGCATGGTCGGGGAGGCAGGACGTCGTGGACTTCGATGAGAGTAGCGGCGCGGGGAGCACGGAGCGCAGAGGGAGACATGGTCGGGGTCGTGCGACTCGAATGAAACGACACGGACGACTTTGAGAGACCTCAAGGAA
>NW_021244296.1:0-2220 GCF_002162155.2 Triticum dicoccoides | reverse complement strand
AAAAAAAAAACTGATCAAGAGCCTCGTCTTTCGATTGAAAAGAAGTTTGGAGCCAGTCTTATGCTTCCCATTTTGAAACTGATGGCCTTGGCATATGTGCCAGTAATGTCGTTTAGTAGGCTGTTTAGGAACTTAAGCACAATTTAATTGCATCACCTAGAACAAATATTCAAAAACGGAAACACTAACGCCCACATGTGTGGGCGTTCCCCAATTCGCCTACACGTTTAGATCGTCGTTCACTGTTTTTTGCACGATCTTGACACAAAAAGGTGAATTTGGTGTGCCACGTAGGACGGGGCTTATGTGTGGGTGTGGGAGAGTTTGCCCACACGCTCGCACCATGTTGTTTGCCAGCTGCGCTGTGTGGGCGAACTAATTTTTGCCCACACAGCCAGCCACCTAGTTCATGCGCGTGTGGGCGAACTGCTTTTTGCCCACAAGACACTCCTACGTTGTGGATGGCAACTGCAGTTAGACGAACGTGGCAACTAGGTAAACACACATGGCAATTGTGATTCTTTGCTAGACGTCAACTGCAGTTACGCGCACGTGGCAACTAGATAAACACACATGGCAACTGTGATTAACAATGCATGGCAACTATGGTTGGACCACACGTGACAACTAGGTAAATACACATGGCAACTACTGTTTGACCATATGTGGCAAGTAGTTAATCACACACGACAATTACGGTTTGATTACACGCGGCAACTATCATAAATTAGACATGACAACTATAATTAACCAAAACAGATAGAGTTATCATGCTTTTACAACTACACTTGCCATCCCGGATAACTATATCTGCCAACCAGGATGCAACTAAACCGTCATCCCGCGGTGTACCTAACGTAGCTGCGCCAGGACGTGTGGGCATTTTTGCTTCGTGCCACACGCGCAGGATGAAGATGAGTAGTATTTGTGGGATGTGGCACGAAGTAGCCGCGCCCACACGTGTGGGCAATTCTAGTGTCTGTTCATACACAACTCGTGTGGGCTGCCTCATGCTTACACCACACATGGTGTGTGGACGCATGTCGAATATATCACACCTGTGATAGTTATCGGCGTCCTTCAAAAACCATGGGCTAGAGAGTGCTTTGCCTTTATTTTTGGGAAAAGGAGGATCGGAGCTCCGGATCTGCATCATAACGATGGACACACTACTAGACCAGTAGGGGAAGAAGCCCCTGAGGTTTTTAATTAAGAGAAAAATGTGGGATAACAACGTTCGAATCGAGGCTCGAACCCGCATCAGCCAGAAGACAACTGCACGCTGGCCACTGGCTAGGAGCCCATCCACAATGATGGACATAATCAGATTATCTATTAACACAGTATTCCCTCAAAAATCTTAACATGGTATGAATAAGGTTTCCTTTGGTTTGTAGGACCACCGTTGTAACCAGTGGTGAGAGACAACCATGACCACCTCAATCGGAGATGGCCCTATCCCGAGAGAAGAAAAGTTTTTCCCTCGTCACGACCTTTCCACCATTGTGGGATCCAAACTTGGTTATCCAAATTATTAAGCCAAGCCCATCCCATACCAGAGTAATGTGGTTGCACATGTTAGGCAGGGTTGCTCAACACTTAGGCTCGACCCTATATGACTTAGGCTATACTACCATCAATCAACATATTCATCACCATCATATCCAACCTTCATTATGTATCATACTCATGGTCAAAATTTGATCGTCTCGCATGCTCAAATCATTCCATTCCTTCTCGCCATGAATCAAGTTTTCAAAACCGTCACTCTCTCCCTCTACCATAGTTTCTCTTTTTGCAGAACTTTATTTTGAGAACCTCTCCTTGGGTAATAGTTGTCTTCCACGGGTTTTATAAACATTTTTTGAATAAGCCCAACATGGTCGCGCTGCTCTCACCACCGCGCCATCGCACATTGATTGGCGACATTTGGGCGCGCGGGCAGCCACCGGAACCAGCCCTCGAGAGAGTCCAGTGCCCGACGGCGACGGTTTTTGCGAGAGCTCACCGGAGACCTCTGAGCTCGAGCGTCTTGTGGTGGGGCTAGTGACAGGACATCAGGAAGCTCACTAGCAATAGTTTGGCATGGTCGGGGAGGCAGGACGTCGTGGACTTCGATGAGAGTAGCGGCGCGGGGAGCACGGAGCGCAGAGGGAGACATGGTCGGGGTCGTGCGACTCGAATGAAACGACACGGACGACTTTGAGAGACCTCAAGGAA
>NW_021244295.1:0-1155 GCF_002162155.2 Triticum dicoccoides | reverse complement strand
TTCCTTGAGGTCTCTCAAAGTCGTCCGTGTCGTTTCATTCGAGTCGCACGACCCCGACCATGTCTCCCTCTGCGCTCCGTGCTCCCCGCGCCGCTACTCTCATCGAAGTCCACGACGTCCTGCCTCCCCGACCATGCCAAACTATTGCTAGTGAGCTTCCTGATGTCCTGTCACTAGCCCCACCACAAGACGCTCGAGCTCAGAGGTCTCCGGTGAGCTCTCGCAAAAACCGTCGCCGTCGGGCACTGGACTCTCTCGAGGGCTGGTTCCGGTGGCTGCCCGCGCGCCCAAATGTCGCCAATCAATGTGCGATGGCGCGGTGGTGAGAGCAGCGCGACCATGTTGGGCTTATTCAAAAAATGTTTATAAAACCCGTGGAAGACAACTATTACCCAAGGAGAGGTTCTCAAAATAAAGTTCTGCAAAAAGAGAAACTATGGTAGAGGGAGAGAGTGACGGTTTTGAAAACTTGATTCATGGCGAGAAGGAATGGAATGATTTGAGCATGCGAGACGATCAAATTTTGACCATGAGTATGATACATAATGAAGGTTGGATATGATGGTGATGAATATGTTGATTGATGGTAGTATAGCCTAAGTCATATAGGGTCGAGCCTAAGTGTTGAGCAACCCTGCCTAACATGTGCAACCACATTACTCTGGTATGGGATGGGCTTGGCTTAATAATTTGGATAACCAAGTTTGGATCCCACAATGGTGGAAAGGTCGTGACGAGGGAAAAACTTTTCTTCTCTCGGGATAGGGCCATCTCCGATTGAGGTGGTCATGGTTGTCTCTCACCACTGGTTACAACGGTGGTCCTACAAACCAAAGGAAACCTTATTCATACCATGTTAAGATTTTTGAGGGAATACTGTGTTAATAGATAATCTGATTATGTCCATCATTGTGGATGGGCTCCTAGCCAGTGGCCAGCGTGCAGTTGTCTTCTGGCTGATGCGGGTTCGAGCCTCGATTCGAACGTTGTTATCCCACATTTTTCTCTTAATTAAAAACCTCAGGGGCTTCTTCCCCTACTGGTCTAGTAGTGTGTCCATCGTTATGATGCAGATCCGGAGCTCCGATCCTCCTTTTCCCAAAAATAAAGGCAAAGCACTCTCTAGCCCATGGTTTTTGAAGGACGCCGATAACT
>NW_021244294.1:0-444 GCF_002162155.2 Triticum dicoccoides | reverse complement strand
TGTACCGCGTCGACTCCATGGATGGAATCCAGTTTGAACCAATGTTCGCACTTGTTATGGTGTCAATTTGGTCCACCCTTAGGAAAAGAAGCTTGAAGGCATCATGTGCTACCACTTTTGATGGTTGTCTATGGGGGTAGACCGGGAGGGCATGAAAAAAATCATGAAAATCATGTGTAACCTTGAACGCTCTGTGCATGCATGCTTGATTTGGTTCATGGGATGGCATCAAAATAACTTGGAATCCTATGTAGATGGTGTATTGAAAGGATGTGGCCCGAGAAGGGCCCTTCTGGGCTATCCTCGTACCCTCAGGAAGCACATGTTGGTTTATTGACCTATATTAAATGACCGCCAAGTTTGTACGGTTATAATCCATGGCCATGTTAGGGATACATATGCCAAGTTTGAACCATTTTCATCTAAGTTTGCAAGTTTTTTCAT
>NW_021244293.1:0-1475 GCF_002162155.2 Triticum dicoccoides | reverse complement strand
CATTACGCTGAGGTGTTCCAGGCGGCGTGAGTTGTGAAACTATTCCACATTTTCTTAAGTGTGCCCCAAACTCGTGACTCAAGTATTCTCCTCCACGATCTGATCGTAGAAACTTGATTTTCCTGTCACGTTGATTTTCAACCTCACTCTGAAATTCCTTGAACTTTTCAAAGGTTTCAGACTTGTGTTTCATTAAGTAGATATACCCATACCTACTTAAATCATCAGTGAGGGTGAGAACATAACGATAGCCACCGCGAGCCTCAACACTCATCGGACCGCACACATCAGTATGTATGATTTCCAATAAGTCGGTTGCTCGCTCCATTGTTCCTGAGAACGGAGTCTTGGTCATTTTACCCATAAGGCATGGTTCGCATGTGTCAAATGATTCATAATCAAGAGACTCTAAAAGTCCATCAGCATGGAGCTTCTTCATGCATTTGACACCTATGTGACCAAGGCGGCAGTGCCATAGGTATGTGGGACTATCATTATCAACCTTACTTCTTTTGGTACTCACATTATGAACATGTGTAGCATCACGTTCGAGATTCATAAAGAATAAACCATTCACCATAGGAGCATGACCATAAAACATATCTCTCATAAAAATGGAACAACCATTATTCTCAGATTTAAAAGAGTAGCCATCTCGAATTAAACGAGATCCCGATACAATGTTCATGCTCAAAGCTGGCACTAAATAACAATTATTAAGGTTTAAAACTAATCCCGAAGGGAGATGCAGAGGTAGTGTGCCGACGGTGATCACATTGACCTTGGAACCATTCCCGACGTGCATCGTCACCTCGTCCTTTGCCAGTTTCCGCTTATTCCGCAGCCCCTGCTTTGAGTTACAAATGTGAGCAACTGCACCGGTATCAAATACCCAGGAGCCACTACGGGCACTAGTAAGGTACACATCAATTACATGTATATCACATATACCTTTCGTTTTGCCGGCCTTCTTATCCGCTAAGTACTTAGGGCAGTTCCGCTTCCAGTGACCGCTTCCCTTGCAATAAAAGCACTCAGTCTCGGGCTTGGGTCCATTCTTTGGCTTCTTCCCGGTAGCTTGCTTGCCGGGCGCGGCAACCTCCTTGCCGTCCTTCTTGAAGTTCTTTTTACCCTTGCCTTTCTTGAACTTAGTGGTTTTATTGACCATCAACACTTGATGTTCCTTCCTGACTTCTACCTCTGTTGATTTCAGCATAGCAAATACTTCAGGAATGGTCTTTTCCATCCCCTGCATATTGAAGTTCATCACAAAGCTCTTGTAGCTTGGTGGAAGCGACTGGAGGATTCTGTCAATGACCGCATCATCCGGGAGATTAACTCCCAGCTGAGTCAAGCGGTTATGCAACCCAGACATAGTGAGTATGTGCTCACTGACAGAACTGTTTTCCTCCATCTTACAGCTGAAGAATTTGTCGGAGACTTCATATCTCTCGACCCGGGCATGAGCTTGGAAA